>NC_090649.1:73344595-73644595 GCF_040937935.1 Hyperolius riggenbachi | reverse complement strand
GATGAGTTAGTTCTTTACTTCTGGAAAACACAAGAAAATTTGCACAGAAATGGATTAAGAAGAAATAGGGCCCTAGGGAAGATAGCCGTTTTTGCCCACCACTAGAGGCGTAACTACCAATCATAGGGCCTCCCAGAAAATCTTTGATGGGGACCCCAATGTTCACCCCGTTTCCCTACATCTTGGGACCCTCACAGCCTGGGGGGCCATCTCACAAGGGTCATAAAACAAGTGTTGACATCATAATCTTCACACCTATAACAAGCAGAGGCGTAACTAGAAATCACTGGGCCCCCCCTGCAAAACTTTGGATGGGGCCCCCTCCTGCCAAATACCCCCCTTCCCCAGCCTCAGCTGCAGAGCACTCGGGAAGGGGTAGAGAGGTTGGGGGCTGGGAGCTGTACACAAGAGCCTGTTGCACACTGAATAGGGACTGTCTACAAATCTTTGTCTGCAAAACTGTGTATGATTCCTTATCAGTGGCTGAGCAGATGCAGTCATTAGAACAATTGTGTAGAGAGCAGAAAGTTTTTTTGATCCTTGCCCTTAGTTGTCAGTTTCTCAGGACAGGACCCCCTAGTGCTTCTGGGCCCCCCTGCAGCTGCATCCCTTGCAGGGTCTATTGTTACGCCCCTGATAACAAGTTTGGCCACAAAAACTTCTGATCTGAAGGATGGACCCCTTTATCAGAGGGAGTAAAGTAGAAATAGGAGCCCCCTTACAGCTCTGGGCCCCCCTGCAGGCGCTACTCCCCTGTAGTAATGCCCCTGCCCACCGCTGATGGTCACCTGACTTTTTTAGTAAGACTTGGTGGGGGCTAGCATCAACCAGGCCCCTAGACTCTCTCCAGGCCCTAGGTAACTGCCTAGGATTGCTATGAATAAGGGCACGTTTGGCCCGAAACATGTCAGCATGTACTTTGCACTGATTTGACGATATGTCCTCCTGAATAAATATTGAGCACTAAAAGAGACATTGTTGCGGACCTCCTTTACTTTTGCCTAAGATTGCCCTGTGGATGATCCCTCTGAGTTTGCAACATTTGTGACCTAGATCAAGATCCGCCACAAAACAAGCTCCTCCGTCATATCATTGCTTATGCAGGCAGTGACAAAACAAAGTACAGTATAAAGTAGACACACCCAAACACAGTGAGTCACTTTCATTAGATCAGCACTTCTGGTTGCCCCATTGTTTGTTGTAATCTAGGATTCCAGCAGGAACTCCCTGTCCTCCATGAGGGCTCAGGCCTCTCACTGCCTGGAACTGGGAAGTGTGCTTGTCAGCAGCTTATTACTTGCGTATGTCACTGTGTCAGCTGGTGCAGGCAGAGTATGTCATCTGCTTCCATGCCCACTCAGAAGAATAGCAGGAGCTTGGCAGAAACTCGAAAGGTTCACTCGGAGGCCTGATCACTAACAGCCGACTAACCCTTCAGAGTCAATTTACCAGGATTCAGGAACTTAACCACTTAAGGACCGCCCCCAGCCGATGGGCGGCGGCAAAGTCCGGGCCCAAACGACCGCAATACGCCCATCGGCGGGGGCGGCTGCGGGAGTGGCTATGCGGCGATCGCGTCATTTGTGACGCGATCAGCCGCCGGGGACTGGCTCCGCCCACCGCTCGCTGTAACCCGCCGGCCGTTCGGAAGCGCCAGCGGGTTACTAGCTGCCCGATCGCCGCACGGAAAGTGTATAATAGGCTTTGTAATGTATACAAAGCCTATTATACTGGCTGCCTCCTGCCCTGGTGGTCCCAGTGTCCGAGGGACCACCAGGGTAGGCTGCAGCCACCCTAGTCTGCACCCAAGCACACTGATTCCCCCCCCCTGCCCCCTGATCGCCCACAGCAACCCTCAGACCCCCCCCCCCCTGCCCACCCCCCAGACCACTGTTTGCACCCAATCACCCCCCTAATCACCCATCAATCACTCCCTGTCACTATCTGTCAACGCTATTTTTTTTTTAGTCCCTAATCTGCCCCCTACTCCCTCCTGATCACCCCCCCACCCCTCAGATTCTCCCCAGACCCCCCCCCCCCCCCGTGTACTGTATGCATCTATCCCCCCTGATCACCTGTCAATCACCTGTCAATCACCTGTCAATCACCCGTCAATCACCCGTCAATCACCCCTGTCACTGCCACCCATCAATCAGCCCCTAACCTGCCCCTTGCGGGCAATCTGATCACCCACCCACACCAATAGATCGCCCGCAGATCCGACATCAGATCACCTCCCAAATGCAGTGTTTACATCTCTTCTCTCCTCTAAACACCCACTAATTACCCATCAATCACCCATCAATCACCCCCTATCACCACCTGTCACTGTTACCCATCAGATTAGACCCTAATCTGCCCCTTGCGGGCACCCAATCACCCGCCCACACGCTCAGATTGCCCTCAGACCCCCCCTTATCAATTCGCCAGTGCAATATTTACATCTGTTATTCCCTGTAATAACCCACTGATCACCTGTCAATCACCCATCAATCACCCCCTGTCACTGCCACCCATCAATCACCCCCTGTCACTGCCACCCATCAATCAGCCCCTAACCTGCCCCTTGCGGGCAATCTGATCACCCACCCACACCAATAGATCGCCCGCAGATCCGACATCAGATCACCTCCCAAATGCAGTGTTTACATCTCTTCTCTCCTCTAAACACCCACTAATTACCCATCAATCACCCATCAATCACCCCCTATCACCACCTGTCACTGTTACCCATCAGATTAGACCCTAATCTGCCCCTTGCCGGCACCCAATCACCCGCCCACACGCTCAGATTGCCCTCAGACCCCCCCTTATCAATTCGCCAGTGCAATATTTACATCTGTTATTCCCTGTAATAACCCACTGATCACCTGTCAATCACCCATCAATCACCCCCTGTCACTGCCACCCATCAATCACCCCCTGGCACTGCCACCCATCAATCAGCCCCTAACCTGCCCCTTGCGGGCAATCTGATCACCCACCCACACCAATAGATCGCCCGCAGGTCCGACATCAGATCACCTCCCAAGTGCAGTGTTTACATCTCTTCTCTCCTCTAAACACCCACTAATCACCCATCAATCACCCCCTATCACCACCTGTCACTGTTACCCATCAGATTAGACCCTAATCTGCCCCTAGGGCACCCAATCACCCGCCCACACCTCAGAACGCCCTCAGACCCCAGCCCTGATCACCTCGCCAGTGCATTGCTTGCATCTATTTCCCCCCTCTAATCACACCTTGAGACACCCATCAATCACCTCCTGTCACCCCCTAGCACACCTACCCATCAGATCAGGCCCTAATTTGCCCCGTGTGGGCTCCTGATCACTCGGCCAAACCATCAGATCCCCCTCAGACCCCCTTCCGATCACCTCCCCAGTGCATTGATTGCATCTATTTTCCCCTCTAACCGCCCCCTGAGACACCCATCAATCACCTCCTGTCACCCCCCTAGCACTCCTATCCATCAGAACAGGCCCAATACATCCTGTCATCTAAGAGGCCACCCTGCTTATGACCGGTTCCACAAAATTTGCCCCCTCATAGACCACCTGTCATCAAAATTTGCAGATGCTTATACCCCTGAACAGTCATTTTGAGGCATTTGTTTTCTAGACTACTCCTCGCGGTTTAGGGCCCCTAAAATGCCAGGGCAGTATAGGAACCCCACAAGTGACCCCATTTTAGAAAGAAGACACCCCAAGGTATTCTGTTAGGTGTATGATGAGTTCATAGAAGATTTTATTTTTTGTCAAAAGTTAGCGGAAATTGGATTTTTATTGTTTTTTTCACAAAGTGTCATTTTTCACTAACTTGTGACAAAAAATAAAATCTTCTACGAACTCACCATACCCCTAACGGAATACCTTGGGGTGTCTTCTTTCTAAAATGGGGTCACTTGTGGGGTTCCTATACTGCCCTGGCATTTTAGGGGCCCTAAACCGTGAGAAGTAGTCTAGAAAACAAATGCCTCAAAATGACCTGTGAATAGGACGTTGGGCCCCTTAGTGCACCTAGGCTGCAAAAAAGTGTCACACATGTGGTATCGCCGTACTCAGAAGAAGTAGTATAATGTGTTTTGGGGTGTATTTTTATACATACCCATGCTGGGTGGGAGAAATCTCTCTGTAAATGGACAATTGTGTGTAAAAAAAATCAAATAATTGTCATTTACAGAGATATTTCTCCCACCCAGCATGGGTATGTGTAAAAATACACCCCAAAACACATTATAATACTTCTCCCGAGTACGGCGATACCACATGTGTGGCACTTTTTTGCACCCTAACTGCGCTAAGGGGCCCAAAGTCCAATGAGTACCTTTAGGATTTCACAGGTCATTTTGCGACATTTGGTTTCAAGACTACTCCTCACGGTTTAGGGCCCCTAAAATGCCAGGGCAGTATAGGAATCCCACAAATGACCCCATTTTAGAAAGAAGACACCCCAAGGTATTCCGTTAGGAGTACGGTGAGTTCATAGAAGATTTTATTTTTTGTCACAAGTTAGCGGAAAATGACACTTTGTGAAAAAAAACTATTAAAATCAATTTCCGCTAACTTGTGACAAAAAAAAAAAATCTTCTATGAACTCACCATACTCCTAACGGAATACCTTGGGGTGTCTTCTTTCTAAAATGTGGTAATTTGTGGGGTTCCTATACTGTCCTGGCATTTTAGGGGCCCTAAACCGTGAGGAGTAGTCTTGAAACCAAATTTCTCAAAATGACCTGTGAAATCCTAAAGGTACTCATTGGACTTTGGGCCCCTTAGCGCAGTTAGGGTGCAAAAAAGTGCCACACATGTGGTATCGCCGTACTCAGGAGAAGTAGTATAATGTGTTTTGGGGTGTATTTTTCCACATACCCATGCTGAGTGGGAGATATATCTCTATAAATAGACAATTGTGTGTAAAAAAAAATAAAAAATTGTCATTTATGGAGATGTTTCTCCCACCCAGCATGGGTATGTGTAAAAATACACCCCAAAACACTTTATACTACTTCTCCTGAGTACGGCAATACCACATGTGTGGCACTTTTTTGAAGCCTAACTGCGCTAAGGGGCCCAAAGTCCAATGAGCATCTTTAGGCTTTACAGGGGTGCTTACAATTAGGCACCCCCCAAAATGCCAGGACAGTAAACACACCCCACAAACGACCCCATTTTGGAAAGTAGACACTTCAAGGTATTCAGAGAGGAGCATAGTGAGTCCGTGGCAGATTTCATTTTTTTTTTGTCGCAAGTTAGAAGAAATGGAAACTTTTTTTTTTTTTCTTTTTTGTCAGAAAGTGTCATTTTCCGCTAACTTGTGACAAAAAATAAAATCTTCTATGAACGCACCATGCCTCTCACTGAATACTTTGGGATGTCTTCTTTCCAAAATGGGGTCATTTGGGGGGTATTTGTACTTTCCTGGAATTTTAGTCCTTATGAAACCTGACAGGTGCGCAGAAAAGTCAGAGATGCTTGAAAATGGGAAAATTCACTTTTGGCACCATAGTTTGTAAACGCTATAACTTTTACCCAATCCAATAAATATACACTAAATGGTTTTTTTTTATCAAAGACATGTAGCAGAATAACTTTCGCGCTCAAATGTATAGGAAATTTTACTTTATTTGAAAAATGTCAGCACAGAAAGTTAAAAAAAATCCTTTTTTTGCCAAAATTCATGTCTTTTTTGCTGAATATAATAAAAAGTAAAAATCGCAGGAGCAATCAAATAGCACCAAAAGAAAGCTGTATTAGTGACAAGAAAAGGAGGTAAAATTCATTTAGGTGGTAGGTTGTATGAGCGAGCAATAAACCGTGAAAGCTGCAGTGGTCTGAATGGAGAAAAAGGCTCTGGTCCTTAAGGGGCGAAAAGACTGTGGTCCTGAAGTGGTTAAAGTAAATCCGAGATAAACTTTTACTCACTGCATAATTGTGTTCCTTTCATATAGTTTACAGGGCATTCATTAAGCCAAATACTTTTTTTGTTTTGTTTTAATACTCTAATTCCCTATAAACTAAACAAGCCTCTCCCACAGATTTTTCACAGTGCCTTGGCACTGTAGCAAGGGCTTATGGGAGCTCAGTCTGGGCAGGAGGAGGAGGAGGTTACTAGCCAGAGATTTCAGAGGCAGAGGGTAGGAGGGAGGAGGAGAGGGGAGTGAAGTTTTTGCAGGCTGAGGGCTGGAGATGCACAGCAGCTTACCTGTGTGTAATGTGACAAAAATAACATGGCCACTCTCATTGTATCACAGGAATAAATAATCATAAACTGTTGAAGCTGTTTACAGCTAGATTTGCTGAGTAAACTATCTAAGCTTTAGATAAGATATATAGACAAATTACTTGTTAGTTTTTCATCTTGGATCCGCGTTAACCACTTCACCCCAAAGCTGTTTTACCCTAAGGCACCTTTTACACTTAATTGGTTGCTCTCAGTTATAACTTAAAGAAAACTGATTTTCAAAGTAATGTCCATGTTTTCCTATGGCACCTTTCACACTTAACGCGTTTTAACTGAAATCTTCTTCCCAATGCACTGCTATGGAAAAACCGCGTACCAACGCGCACTAACGCATACTAACGCATACCAACTGATTAAGTGTAAACGGGGCCTACGGGCAAGATGGCTGCCGAAGCCCTGCACTGGAGACTATTTGTGTCTCCAGTACAGGGCTTCGGGCGCCATCTTGCCATAGCCCTGCACTCTGCCTGTCAGCGTGGGAGATTTGCTTCAGGAGGATCGTCGGGGGATCTGCGCACCAGAGGACAGGAGAGGAGACTTCTGCTAGGTGAGTGAATTGTTTTTTTCTTTTTTACAGGTGGATTTTATTCTGGTGACTGCTGCCCACATTACGATTTTCTGGTGACTGCTGCCCACTGTATGATTTTCTGGTGACTGCTGCCCACTGTACGATTTTCTGGTGACTGCTGCCCACTGTACGATTTTCTGGTGACTGCTGCCCACATTGTGATTTTCTGGTGACTGCTGCTTACTTTACGATTATTTTCTGGTGACTGCTGCCCACATTGCGATTTTTCTGGTCACTGCTGCCCACATTGCGATTTTCTGGTGACTGCTGCCCACATTACGATTTTCTGGTGACTGCTGCCCACTGTACGATTTTCTGGTGACTGCTGCCCACTGTACGATTTTCTGGTGACTGCTGCCCACATTACGATTTTCTGGTGACTGCTGCCCACTGTACGATTTTCTGGTGACTGCTGCCCACTGTACGATTTTCTGGTGACTGCTGCCCACTGTACGATTTTCTGGTGACTGCTGCCCACATTGTGATTTTCTGGTGACTGCTGCTTACTTTACGATTATTTTCTGGTGACTGCTGCCCACATTGCGATTTTCTGGTGACTGCTGCCCACATTGCGATTTTCTGGTGACTGCTGCCCACATTACGATTTTCTGGTGACTGCTGCCCACTGTACGATTTTCTGGTGACTGCTGCCCACTGTACGATTTTCTGGTGACTGCTGCCCACATTACGATTTTCTGGTGACTGCTGCCCACTGTACGATTTTCTGGTGAACGCTGCCCACATTGCGATTTTCTGGTGAATGCTGCCCACTGTACGATTTTCTGGTGAACGCTGCCCAAATTACGATTTTCTGGTGAACGCTGCCCACATTGTGATTTTCTGGTGAACGCTGTCCACATTGTGATTTTCTGGTGACTGCTGCCTACATTACGATTTTCTGGTGACTGCTGCCCACATTACGATTTTCTGGTGACTGCTGCCCACTGTACGATTTTCTGGTGAACGCTGCCCACATTACGATTTTCTGGTGAACGCTGCCCACATTACGATTTTCTGGTGAACGCTGCCCACATTACGATTTTCTGGTGAACGCTGCCCACATTACGATGTTCTGGTGAATGCTGCCCACATTGTGATTTTCTGGTGACTGCTGCCCACATTACGATTTTCTGGTGACTGCTGCTCACATTACGATTTTCTGGTGAATGCTGCCCACTGTACGATTTTCTGGTGACTGCTGCTCACATTACGATTTTCTGGTGAATGCTGCCCACTGTACGATTTTCTGGTGAACGGTGCCCACATTACGATTTTCTGGTGAACGCTGCCCACATTGCGATTTTCTGGTGAACGCTGCCCACATTACGATTTTCTGGTGAATGCTGCCCACATTGTGATTTTCTGGTGACTGCTGCCCACATTACGATTTTCTGGTGAATGCTGCCCACTTTACGATTATTTTCTGGTGTCTGCTGCCCACATTGTGATTTTCTGGTGACTGCTGCCCTATTTGTGATTTTCTGGTGAATGCTGCCCACATTGTGATTTTCTGGTGAATGCTGCCCACATTACGATTTTCTGGTGACTGCTGCCCTCATTGCGATTTTCTGGTCACTACTGCCCACATTACGATTTTCTGGTGAACGCTGCCCACATTACGATTTTCTGGTGACTGCTGCCCACGTTGCGATTTTCTGATGACTGCTGCCCATTTTACGATTATTTTATGGTGAAATGCTGCCCACTTTACGATTATTTGGCACCTATGGGGGGGGGGCATCCAAATTTTCACAGGGGGGCCCAGTGATTTCTAGTTACGCCTAAATACATACAGGGTACATTTCTCTATGTTTTCCTTTTGTCCTTTGCAAGAGTTCAGGTCCACTTTAATTCCCCACTGGCTAAACAAATTAAGGGATGATCCATGCAACTGTCTTTTGTGGAGCAAAACGTGATGCTGAGATGTTGAATGTTTATTTAAGATGGACAGGACGTTCCGTTTGCTCTGACCGCTCTTCTCGCCTTATCTCCAGATAGATAAACTTGTACCAATGTGAGCAGATTAGCCTGAGAGTGTCGGATAAATATTATTACAAACGCATCTAAGTTGTGTTCCAGAATTCACAATGCAGCAGAACAGCTCTAGGCAGTGGTAATAATATATAATAATAATAATAATATGGAGGGTGAGAGCTTAAAGAGGAGCTGTCAGCAATACTATCTTAGATTAAAAAAAACACATATATAAGTAGATAAATACTTGCTCTACTTGCATAACATATGTATTGCACTGCCCACGTTTTGATTTTATTGATTTTTCTATAGTAATAAAAGAGAAAATCCATTTTATGATTCTCCATCTTAACTATTTTGAAGCCAATCCTGATGTAATTTCCTCCCTTACTCTCCTCTGCCTGATTGTGTATGCATTGCCTGCCTTCCACTATAGAAAGTGCATTGTCTCAGCACGAGAAATATTGGCCAATCAGAGAGGAACAGAGGAGTGGGAGGGAAAAACGGAGGGAAAGAGGCTTCAGCCAATCGGGCTGCATTAGGTAAGTCTGAGGGGAAAGTAGAGAAGCAAAAAAGGACATCCCAGCATGCCCTGCAACTTCATTTGTGCGGCAGATGTACCAAATAAGAGCCAAGGAAACTGGGGAATGATGTTTTATGAATAAGAAAACTAAGAATGATTTTTAACTGTCGGATTGCCTGGTTAGCATTCTTATTACTTGTTTACCAGATAAAAATAAATAATTGATTTTTAATTTTATGGCCGACAGTTACACTTTAAAGAGGAACTTTAACCAAGTATTGAACTTTTTCTCAATCAGTAGCCAATATCCAGTTTCCCACGAGAAATCTTTACCTTTTCGCGAATAGATCATAATGGGGTCTGTATGGCTAATATTGTGGTGAAACCCCTCCCACAGTGTGATGTCATGACCATGGCCCTAACAGTTTTCTGTCTGGGAACCTTGTTGCATTATGGGAAATAACAATCTTTTTCTCACTGCCAAGCAGACTCCTTCTGTGCATAGAACTCTCAATAACAAACATTCCGTACAGATCATCTGGCAAAACTAAACATACCACCACCAGTGATTCATTTCAGAGTGTAAATCAGGAAGAGGAAAGATTTTACAATGGGCAACCACTGACTGAATAATCTATAAATTATTATTGTAATAAATAAGCAATTTTAATTTATTTTATTTTTACTGCAGATTCTCTTTAACCACTTGAGGACCACAGGTTTACACCCCCCTAGTGACCAGGCCATTTTTCTCACTCAGCACACTTCAGCTTCAACAGTATATTGCACAGCCATACAACTTATCACCCAAATGAATCTTACCTCCTTTTCTTGTCACTAGTAGGGATTTCTTTAGGTGGTCTCTGATCGCTGCTACGATCGTTAGTTTTTTTTGTTTTTTTAATATAAAAAAGAGGTTTTTTTTAAATGACTGTAGTTCCCACTCCCTCCCCCTCACCTTGCAGCGCTGCACAGATGTAAACAAACAGGGATTTTCAGCTTTGTTTTGATTTTTTGTTAACAGCCTGCCAGCCACGATCATGGGCTGGCAGGCTGATCACGGAGCTCCAGATCTCTGCAGGGAACGGTCGCGCATGCACGCACGTTCCCTGCTAAACACCACCTACAGGACCTGATGCCGATCCGCATTACGCGGTCCTGTAGCTGTCACCCTCCCACCGCTGATTGGCGTTAGACGGTCGGGAGGGGAGTAACAATGGCTTTCTCAAGCCATAAATGAAAATGTTGACCAATAATATAAATATTCCAATGCCTTGGCGACTACAATGGGCAAACACTGACCAAATAATCTAAATAAATGAATATTGTAAAAAAAAAAAAAAAGTTTTATTTATTATGTTATTTTCACTACAGTTAAAAACAATGGTGCACAAGCCAGCCTGGGGCCCCGGGAACTCTCACTGCCCGGGGCCCCAGAACCAGCATGTAACACCATATGTGAGCGCAGTCAAGCCCTGGAGCTGCCACCCCCAAGAGCCTGTCCCCAACTGCTCTGAAACTTACCAAACACACAAAGGGAAATACTCACTCCCAAACAGTCCTCTGCTGCTTTATAAAGCCTGCAGGCTGCTTATAAGCCAATAAGAAGTGCACACACACGTTACACCTAGTCTGCAGTGATTAACTACAGTTATCTTTAACTACCTACTGTGCAGCCTGAAGTATATCTACGCCCTGGCAGACTTAATCTAAAGTCCCGGGGACGTAAATACTCATCTCTTGGCGTGTTGCCACTGGGGGCGCTTTTGCACGCGTTCTCATTGCCACCCCGTTAGTATCCTAATCAGTGAATGGGAACACAGTTTCCATTCACCGATCTAAATGTCTGCGATCAGTGATCCTCGACATCAATGCTGGTGATCATTGACAAAAGTAAAAGGAAAGCATACATGCGTTACCTCCTGTAACGTGTAAACAGTATACTTTATACATTAGGAATATGGTGTGGGGGGGGGGGAGACATCTAGTGGCCAACTTGTAAATTTACATCTACTTACTTTCTATTAAATAAAAATACATACAATACCCCATTAATTAACACCCCCCCCCCCCCCCCCATAGTTACCAATATAAAACACTTTTATTGAAAAAAAAAAACCTTAGGGACTCAACTATTTTAATATGTATGTCATGAGGATATATTACTATTTTCAGGATCTCTTCTGTAGCATGTTCTGTTGCTTGCAGTGGAGCTGCAACTGGACAGTTCTGACTTGTCTGCTTGCATTCGGTTGCGCATTCACAGTGAGTTTTATTGTCATTTGCAATCACTCTGCAGTTCAGGATGCTGTCAGGTTTCCTCCCATTGTTTGCTGCAGTTGAACTGCAACCAGATAGCCCTGGATTTCCTACATGCATTTTGTTGCATAGCACTGCATGTATTTGTTATGATAGTCTTTCAGCTAGCAAATGGTAATCAAGCCGGCTCAGGATTGAATGATTATCATTCAGCTGTGTGGGAATTTGCATACCTGCATCCATTGGCTGATGGCGGCATAAAAGTCTGCCTCCCATTTCAGACCCCGCCCGACATAGCGTTCAGCTCTCTGAGTTGTCGTTGGGTCTATGCTGTGAAAGTTGTTATTGTAAACATGTATAATGCCTTGCTCTGTATTTTCATGTCCGCTGGATGCTTGCTGACCTGCGGGGGTCAGTAAAGTCCTTCTGATTTTGATAGTTTGGATTCTGCCAGCACCACGTTGGTGACTGGTAGTATTCCTTCTAGCCTTGTTCTTGCCTTGTTCTTGAGGACGAACTATAGCAGCGGATGCCATTAGTTACGCTCCTACCTATTAGTCTTGTCTATCTCAGTGTGAATGTTGCCGTCGCTGAAACAGCGACTAAATTGGCTGAGCATTCCGTCTTTCTGTCTGTTGTCTGTCTTGTTAATTGTCATTACCTGTGCTTTAGCTAGTGAGTTATTTGAGAGCTACATTTCATATATTGCACATCAGCACAATATATATGTGCTCTAGTAGTCAGTCAGTTTTGTATTATTGTAATGTTGTATATTGTTTTGTGTTCGACCCTTGCCTGCCTCTTGACTACGAATTTGCATAGCCCTTCTGTATTACTGCCATCTGATCTATCGTGTATGACCCAAGCTTGTTACCGACTACGTCTGTTGTGTATTGTATCACATAGCATCTAGCCTGCAAGCCAGTTACAAATAGCGCCAGGCGCGGCCACTATAAAAATGGCGCCTCATAGAAAACCATTATTGAACAATATTTATCGTTTTATAAAGTAAAAAAATGGCGCCGACCGTCAAAACATTATTTATTGTTTTAAAACCTGCTTTTTTTTTGTCCTGCCTGAATGATATTTATCGCTTTAGGCCCTGCTTTGCTGGCGTTTGGAAAATGTCTGCCCGCTGACTTTAACGTTTAATAGCAAAGCCCCCTTAAAAGCTAGAAACACCAAATTTGCAGGTTATGTTAAGAAGAAAATTGGAAACAAGAGGAAAAAAAATTTCAAGAAGACCTTACAGTTTTTGAGAAAATCGATTTTAAAAATCTCCTTCTGACCGTGGGAAAATTAAACGCCCGCCGACTTTAGTGGTTAATAGCAAAGCCCCTTTAAATGCCAGAAACACCAAATTTGTAGGGAATGTTAAGAAGAACAGTGGGAACAAGAAGAAATTTATTTTTTTCAAAAAGACCTTATACTTTTCGAAAAAGGTGCAGGGAAATTTGGGTGCAGGGTGAAGCCGAAAGACGACTCACCCTGATCTAGCTATTCCCAGGCCTATTTACAAATCTTTTCTCCTACTGACTACTTAAAGGACAACCGAGGCGAAAATAAACGAATGAAATAAACAATTGTATCTATCTTCCTTCTCCTAAAATGACTTTTTAAAGCGGAGTAAAACCCAGCATTTCTTCTTTGCTCTAAAAAATTATTTACAGCATATTATATACTACCACCATTTTTTTTTTACTAGAACAGCATTCAATTAGTTAAACACAGGGCTTAAAAGTTCAGTGCAGAGAAAGCTGGACGCACCCGAAGTGGAGATAACATTATCTTGTGTTTACTTAATTGTATCAAGTGAGGAAAGTGAGACATTCTCTGACTGTGCAGAAGCTCCAGGACACAGAGAGACACTGAAAGTATTTCTGCCTTCAATACACCATGAATAAAACCAGTTACGAATAAAATGCAAAGGCAGCTCTCAAAGCAAAAAACTGTACTTTTGGGAACTTGTAATTTCTAAATGAATAATAATACTTATGCACAAATGCAAATATGATCACTGTATGACATATAAAAAGTTGGAAAACATGTTTTTATTGAATATTATGTCAGGGTTTTATACTGCTTTAAGATATTCCACAGTTTTATTTTATGTTTAAATCTACTTTTTAAGTTTTAACTGTTTTTATTGTTTTTGCTCAATTACACATTCATTGAAGTATGCCAGAGCTAATATCTATGAACTGTTGACCCTTTTTATCTCTTTCCTGCTCTCAGAAGCCTTTTTTTCTTTATTTAACTCTTTCAGGCAGAGAAAGAAAAAAGAAACACACATAGTTATTTGTGTGCTAGGCACTGTACATACACATGTCTATCTCATCATGTCACATGTCACCTCGGGCATCCTTTAGGCCTCTTACATGTTAAAAAATTGTTTTAACGCAGACTAACGCATAGCAATAGTAAGTCTGTGCGACATTCACAGTGTACACGTTGTGTTTGTGTGTAACGTGTAGCGGTATTAGAAAGTTCTGCATGCTGTGCGTTATACATGTCATTAGCTGCGTTGGACTGTTTGCACATGCTCAGTAATGACCTGGAAGCATTCTTTTCAATGCCTGTATGCTCTACTGTATGCGATGATAACAGGGCATTAAGTTGCGTTGCGATTTTTTAGGGGCGCTGCGTTGTAATGTTGCATCAAACGCAACGTCCTACTGTGAAAGAGGCCTTAAAGAGTACTTGAGGCTAAATTGACTGAGATGAATGAGATCAGAAAGGGTGTGTGTGTGTGTGTGTGTGGGGGGGGGGGGGGGGTTGTGGGGCTAAATACATACCTGTCCTGCCGTTTTTGGGGCACAGAATGCCCCCCGGCCATGTTTCTGATGACTGCTAAAGGTCTTCGGAAACCTCCACCTACGTGGCTGCGCCCCATGCTTAGCACAGCAACCACCAATCAGGATGTGCTGAGGGATATGCCAGAGCCCTGGCGGTGATTTCAAAAAAAGAAAATACCAACAATCACCTGTCTGGAGGAATGACTTCAAGACAGTTGAGTGTTTAACCCTACCTTACCCCCCCCCCCATCATTCATCATTCAGACAGAGCTGGTTGTTACATGCTCTGTCAATTTAACCTCAAGTACTCAAGTAATTATTCATCTGGCCACATAATTTGGGCCCCAGCTATTGCCGGCTGTTGAATTACCCCTTTTATCAAAACTTGGGCGCTGGTTATTGTTGGTGCCCAACAAAAGTAATTGAGTGCCGGTATAGCCATAAATAACTTTATGGCCTATGACATTGCCCAAAGCCTATGACAGTGCCGTGCTAAGCCCAAATTAGCTGTTTCACGGGGACAGGCCATCTAGAACGTTGGTCTAATGCTGTTCAGTAGGGCCGGTTTTAGTGAAAGTTGAGCTCTGGTGCAAAATTAACCTGGGAGCACCCCCCCCCCCAAAGGGGCATTAGGTTAGGGGCTCCTCTATCTTTAGCAAATGCCCGCTAAGCATGAATGGGCTGCCCTAGTTCCTCCCCAACTATGCAATGGTCCCGGGGAGCTGAGTTTTCAGTAGCATAGTGGCTACTGGCCCTGCTGTCCAGGTCATTTTAATATATTTATTGCAAAGAGTACAGATTTGCAATGCACCAAACATTGCATATTGCTAAATTATCAAATTTACTGTATTATTAACAACTTGAAGGCTGAACTGAGGCCTCTTTTCCACGGACTGTTGACTGTCTCAAAGTTTCAAAAACTGCCTGTTGCTGCCTGGCAACTGCTTGCTGAGCACACAGTTCAACTGTCCGTGGAAAAGAGGCCTTAGGATCAGGGTGGAGTGTCTGTGTGTGTTCATATACACCAAAACATAATGAGGAAGTTTAAAGAGGAACTGTGACCAAAGATTGAACTGCATCCCAATCAGTAGCTGATACCCCCTTTCCCATGAGAAATTTTTACCTTTTCTCAAATAGATCATCAGGAGGTTCTGTATCCCCCCTTCCCGGGCCAGAGTGATGTCATGACCATGTGGCCCTGACAGTTTGATGTGTGTGAACCTCATTGCATTGTGGGAAATAGCTTTTTCCAAGCAAGCAACATGTCCTTTTGTGCCTAGAACTCTCAGTACCGAACATTCTGTACAGATCACCTGGCAGAACTAAAGATGGCACCACCAATGATACATTTCAGAATGTTAATCAAGGAGAGGAAAGATTTTACAATGGGCAAACACCGACTAAATCTGTAAATTAATATTGTAAAAAATAAGCAATCTTATTCATTATTTTCACTACAGTTCCTCTTTAAATCACTTTTGCTGGTAATCTGCAGAGCTGAACTGAAAAAGAAACTGTAGTGAAAATAACAGAATGAATACAACTGCTTGTTATTATTATTATTATTTACAATATTCATTTAAAAATTATTTACTTGGTGTTTGCTATTGTAAAATATTTCCTCTCCCAGATTTACATTCTAAAATTTATCACAGCAAAAGCTTTAGTCCGGTCAGATGATCTCTGTGGAATGTTTGTTTACTAAGGGCCTGATTCACAAAGCGGTGCAAAGTGTTTGCACGCCAGTGAAAAGCCCTTTATCACGCCTAAACTCAGTTTAGGCATGATAAGAAGAAACTCACGCGAATTTTCCGCGCGCAATGTTTTGCGCGCAATCGCGCGGCGCACGGTGCGGTGCGCGCGATGCGCCCATTAAATCCTATGGGCACTACGCGCGCAAAACTTTGTGCGCGGGACTTTGCGAGCGATAAAGAGCACAAAGCGGTGCTAACTCAGCGGTGCAAAGGTTATCACGCCTAAAGTCTTAGTGAGTTATCACTGCTTTGTGAATCAGGCCCTAAGAGTTCCAAAGCCAGCAGAAAATGACCTGGTCTCCCAGAGTGGTTGGGGAGGAGAATTCACATAGCTAAACAGCCTAGGCTAAACATCACTGGGAGGGCGGAGCTACATATCAATACACAACAATATATAGCTATAGAGAGTGTTTCTGATGCTGAAACCAGGATATTTACCATAAAATGTGGGTATTCTGAATAATTATTATTATTATTATTATTATTTTTTATTTATATAGCGCCAACATATTCCGCAGCGCTTTACAAAGCACAATAAGACGACAAGGGGAACATAGATACAACTAACAGATATACAGCAGAGTTCCAAGCAGCACAAATATTGTTACAAAGACAGTAAACATTAGGAGGATGACCCTGCCCTTGCGAGCTTACAATCTAATGGGTAGTGGGGGACACACTAGGTAAGGGGGTGGAGGATGGATGAGGCAGTGATTCTTTGCCTCTGATTACATTGTGACAAATAAGTAAATAAAGGGCTAATTTAAGGGAATAATTTAGAGTTGGTTCACACTTGTTTAACCACTTAATCCTATCTGGACGGATATTTCCGTCCAGATAGGCTACACTACTGCCGATGACCTCTGCGCACGATCGCACACGCTCCCGCCACCTTCCGTTATCCCAGAGATCAATTAATGGGAACTCAGTTCCCATTCATTGATCTAAGTCCCCGTATGAAAGACCAACACCGTCTACGAGACGGCTCCATCTTTCACAAAGTCCCTACTGTCACGTCCACACATTATTTCTATTTTGCGTGCTAATACTACGCATCTGGAAGTTAGCTGTGAGGACATCTTGTGGCCAAATAGTAAAATTACATCTGGAAATTTTTTTTTCCAGATAATGACATTTTTTTACTTTTAAAATTAGCTCCTTACCTCCCACACTTCCAAATAGCTACACAAATTTTGTTTTGTAAATATATATATATATATATATATATATATATATATATATATATATATATATATATATAATAAAAAATACATAAATAGTTACCTTAGGGACTGAACTTTTTTTTTTATGTAGTAAGGTATATTACAGCTATTTTTTAAATTATGGACTTGTAATAAGTAATGGACGCAAAACTGAAAAAATGCACCTTTATTTCCAAATATTTTCACCATAGATTGTGATAGGGACATCATTTCAATGGTGTAATAACCGGGACAAATGGGCAAATAAAATGCATGGGTTTTAATTACAGTAGCATGTATTATTTTAAAACTATAATGGCCAAAAACTGAGATATAATGCATTTTTTTCCATTTTTTTTCTTAATTTTCCTGTTAAAATGGATTTATAATAAAATAATTCTTAGCAAAATGTACCACCCAAAGAAAGCCTAAATGGTGGCGGAAAAAACAAGATATAGATAATTTCATTGTGATAAGTAGTGATACAGTTATTGGGGAAGGAATGTGAGGTGAACAGTGCTCGGATGCATAAGGTGAAACAACACTGAAGGCTGAAGTATCCGTGGTTCCGTGGGGCCCGGACCAAAACCGGAGCCACGGATACTTATGTTAAAAATAGCAGCATTATTGACTCACTTTCAAAACAGATCTGTCTGCGTTCCGGGGAATCCGTTTTGAAAAACTGAACATACGGTCTGGATTTGCAGGATTTACACGGAGGGGTAGTGAAAACCTATGCAAAAACGGACTTCTCTCTACACAGGCATCTTTGGACACAGAAACGGATCCGTTTTCTGTGTCCCAGCCCTGCCTGTGGGTGGGGAGGGGGCCACCATGCTGGAGGGGATAGCAACCAGGAAGGGAGGGGGCACAGCGATGGGGATCGGGGTCGCCCCCCCCTCCCTCACCTGGGTACCCGCTCCCCCTCCAGCTAATTTATTTAAAAAATAATATAAAAATCAATGTATAAGCAAGCGACAAGCGGGGGAACTTACTAACTTTCTGAAGTACATTGCAGGAAGTGACGGCGAGCGGTGGAACGCAAGGAGGTAATTTCCTCGCTCGCCGCTTGCTTATACATTGATTTTTAAATGATTTTAAAAAGAAACTAGCTGGAGGGGAAGGGGGGACCCAGGGGAGGAAGGGGGGCGACCCCCCCCTCCCCGCCGCTTTGCCCACTGCCCCCCTACCTGCTACCCCCTCCAGCATAGCGGCCCCCCACACCCACGGCCAGGGCTGGGGATAAGTTTTCACGGACTGGAAACGTAGGCTGCAAAAAGGACTTTTTAAAGAAGATTGAGGAGTAAAAAAATTGTGTACAAAAACGGATCCGATCTGCAACCCACAAGTGTGGACCTAGCCCGACTGCATTCTACTTTATGTCACTACAGTGTCTGTTGAAGGCATTGCTTATAATGTATTATGTTAGAACATCATATGAGGTCCAGGGGCTACAGGGGTATTGAGGAACGCCTGCAGACAGGAGAAATACGGAAGTCTCTGGGATCTGGGCCTGGCCTCAATCGTTTTTATCGGCGGGAGAGATTTCCAGAAGCAGCTGCAGATAGAGAGTGATTGATCGGAAACATCTGGGAGACCACTTATAGTGAACCACAGGAATGTAAACAATAACCCCGCTGAGGATAAAGAGGGCGACGTAGAGATACTCCAGCTGAGGACTGTCGATGATGGGAGCCAGGACCAGGTACACAGACGCAATCAGCACAATCACCGGGATAATGATGGGGACCTGAAACGATAATAATGGCAGCGTGACATGAGGAAATCAACCTGTTATGCCTGCTCTGGAGGGAAACATGTAGACCAGCCTTTCTCAACCTTTTTACCCCGGAAGAACCCTGCAAATACTTTTTGGGTCTCAAGGAACCCCTGACCTGGTCTTTAGGAGCTGATGTGGCTATTTATGCCACTACCCCTATTACATGCCCTTTGTTAAAAAGTCTAATGCTTTTATTAAAGGATACCCGAAGTGACATGTGACATGATAGACATGTGTATGTACAGTGCCAAGCACACAAATAACTATACTGTGTTCCTTTTTTTTCTTTCTCTGCCTGAAAGAGTTAAATATCAGGTATGTAAGTGGCTGACTCAGTCCTGACTCAGACAGGAAGTGACTACAATGTGACCCTCACTGATAAGAAATTCCCCCTTTTACCCCTTTCCTGCTCTCAGAAGCCATTTTCTGCTAGAAAAGTGTTTTATAGTTGGAATTTCTTATCAGTGAGGGTCACACTGTAGTCACTTCCTGTCTGAGTCACGACTGAGTCAGCCACTTACATACCTGATATTTAACTCTTTCAGGCAGAGAAAGAAAAAAAGGAACACAGCCTAGTTATTTGTGTGCTAGGCACAGTACATACACATGTCTATCTCATCATGTCACATGTCACCTCAGGTATCCTTTAATGTGCTCATTATTATTCTGACCCCCAATTTAGTGCTTCTTTTTACATGTGCCAGGTCGTGCTGAAAAATATAATCTTCATCTTCATAAAGCTTTTCAGCAGATGGAAGCATGAAGTTCTCCAAAATCTCCTGATAGCTAGCTGCATTGACATTGCCCTTGATAAAACACAGTGGACCAACACCAGCAGCTGACATGGCACCCCAGACCATCACTGACTGTGGGTACTTGACACTGGACTTCAGGAATTTTGGCATTTCCCTCTCCACAGTCTTCCTCCAGACTCTGGCACCTGGATTTCCAAATGACATGTAAAAGTTGCTTTCATCCGAAAAAAGTACTTTGGACCACTGAGCAACAGTCCAGTGCCCCTTGTTTGTAGCCCAGGTCAGGCGCCTCTGCCGCTGTTTCTTGTTCAAAAGTGGGTTCATGCTTCCATCAGCTGAAAAGCTTTATGGAGATGATTTCATTTTTCAGCACGATCTGGCACCTGCTCACAGTGCCAAAACCACTGGTAAATGGTTTACTGACCATGGTATTACTGTGCTCAATTGGCCTGCCAACTCTCCTGACCTGAACCCCATAGAGAATCTGTGGGATATTGTGAAGAGAAAGTTGAGAGACGCAAGACCCAACACTCTGGATGAGCTTAAAGGGAAGGTTCAGGGAGGGTGGTTAAAAAATAAAAATCAATTTCCACTTACCTGGGGCTTCCTCCAGCCCGTGGCAGGCAGGAGGTGCCCTCGCCGCCGCTCCGCAGGCTCACGGTGGACTCCGGTGGCCGACCCGACCTGGCCAGGCCGGCTGCCAGGTCGTGCTCTTCATCGCTCCAAGGCCCGGCACTTCTGCGTCCCACGCCGGCGCGCTGACGTCATCGGATTTTAATAAAATTTGTTACTTTTGCAGACATCCTCTGAATGATTTTTTGCTCTTTAGGACGTCCGATGACGTCAGCGCGCCGGCGTGGGACGCAGAAGTGCTGGGCCTTGGAGCGCAGAAGAGCCCGACCTGGCAGCCGGCCAGGTCGGGTCGGCCACCGGAGACCACCGGGAGCCTGCGGAGCGGCGGCGAGGGCACCTCCTGCCTGCCACGGGCTGGAGGAAGCCCCAGGTAAGTGGAAATTGATTTTTATTTTTTAGCTACCCTCCCTGAACCTTCCCTTTAAGGCCGCTATCGAAGCATCCTGGGCCTCCATAACACCTGAGCAGTGCCACAGGCTGATTGCCTCCATGCCAGGCCATATTGAAGCAGTCATTTCTGCAAAAGGATTCCCGACCAAGTATTGAGTGCATAACTGAACATCATTATTTGAAGGTTGACTTTTTTTGTTTCAAAAACACTTTTCTTTTATTGGTCGGATGAAATATGCAAATTTTTTGAGATAGGAATTTTGGGTTTTCATGAGCTGTATGCCAAAATCATCAATATTAAAACAATAAAAAGGCTTGAACTACTTCAGTTGTGTGTAATGAATCCAAAAAATATGAAAGTCTAATGTTTATCAGTACATCACAGAAAATAATGAACTTTATCACAATATGCTAATTTTTTGAGAAGATCCTGTACATATATTTACATAGACCTGTACATGAGTCCTGAAGGAGAAACAAATGAGGAAGAAAGAGACAGAGGGATTGGGTTTCCAAGAAGGGACAGTTGGGAGCTATGTGTATGTTTGAATTACCGGTACCCATAACCATTAGGAATTATATAATTTTCTTTCCATCGTGGTTACCATGGGATATAAAACAGTATACAGGCTGGACAGGCTCACTGCAAACCACAAGTTGTCAGGCAAATTACAATTAAAGGGCTTGAGTCTCAATGATCTTGCGCAGGATATTTATTGTTGCAGTTAAGCCTGATTAAAAATAACACATACAAACATCTCGCGACATTCCCTTTAAGGAAACGATCCATAATCATTTCCTGCAAGCAGATGTGACTAATGAGAACATTTTCCGACTTACTTTATATGGCCTGGGAATATCCGGCTGCTTGATCTTCATATAGATGAGGCCAGAGATGGTTATTCCATAGAAGAGCCACGCTGTAAAGCTGAACGCCCGCAAGGGAACAGAGATCCAAGAATCAGAAAATAAAAACGTCATTAGTGCAGAATATGGCAGCAAGTTCACATAAGAACATGGTCTTGTTTACTTGCCCTTAAAGGGAACCAGAGACGCCATACTAATAAAAAGAAAAAAGATTTTATACATACCTGGGGCTTCTTCCAGCCCCATAAGCCTGCATCGCTCCCACACCGCCGTCCTCCGCTACCTGGATCCGCCGGTACCGGGTCTCGTCACTTCCGGCGGACGCGTTAGGGTATGCCGGGAGCCCCTGTGATGCGGACAATTGGCCGCGTGCTGCTGCCGACTGGCCGAAACTACGGGACTTGGTACCGCCGGATACAGGAAGCGGAGGACGGCGGCGTGGGTGCGATCCGAGCGGATGGGGCTGGAGGAAGCCCCAGGTATGTATAAAATCTTTTTTCTGGGGCCTCTGGTTCCCTTTAAGAAGAACTGTCGCAAAAATCTTACAATTTAAAACACATACAAATAAGAAGTACATATCTCCCAGAGTAAAATGAGCCATAAATTACTTTTCTCCTATGTTGCTGTCACTTACAGTAGGCAGTAGAAATCTGACATTACCGACAGGTTTTGGGCTAGCCCATCTCCTCATGGGGATTCTCAGCATGGCCTTTATTCTTTATAAAGACATTCCCTGAAAAAGATTTATACAAAGATGCTGGCCAGCCTCCCTGCTCGCTGCACACTATTTTGGCAGTTGGATGGTTCAACTGCCATTCACTAAGTGCTTTTTAAAATAAAGAAAACCCTGAGAACCCCCCCTATGAAAAGATGGGCTAGCTCAAAACCTGTCGGTGACAGCGACATAGGAGAAAAGTCATTTATGGCTCATTTTACTCTAGGAAAAATGTACTTCCTATGTGTATGTGTTTAAAATGTTAAGATTTTTGTGACAGTTCCTCTTTATCCCTGTTTAAAGGGCACTTGAACTGAGAGGGATATGAAGGCCGAAATATTTATTCAATTTTAAATAATACACATTCCCTGGCTGTCCTGCGGATCCTCTGCCTCTGATACGTGTAGCCATAGACCCTGAACAAGCATGCAGATCAGATGTTTCTGACAAAAATCTGACAAGTCTGGCCCCATTCAGATGTGTGATTTAGACGCTACTGCAGCCAAAGAGATATGCAGAACTGGTCTGTGGTGACATAGGTTAATAGTGTGTGGGGTTTATATTGCTTATATGCCAGCCCACGATTTGCTTGCATGTATGAATCTGTGTGCAGACAGCCTGTGCACCTCTATAGTGGCCGGATTGTACGGCCTGAGCTGTATTCCTTGTCTGTGTGGCAAATAGGATGAGCCATATTGCTGTGTCTGTTGGCAACATGGGAATTTGGATCAGCAAAGACCCGCCTGTACACAGTCTACCTCATGTTCGCTGGTTCTAAATTATTTTAACATTTGTATATGTAATTGATATATGGTTGTAATCTACTTACCTATTAATTGGCACAATTAGGGCTGATTGTTCAAATCTGACTCACATGTTGCTACTGTTTATTCCCTGTGCAATCAGAGCTGGGACAAGGTCCTCCAGCACCCAAGGCTGAGACAGCAAAGTACGCCCCTCCATCCCTCCACCCCAGCCGTCACACACTGATTGCTATTAGACTAAGAGGCACCACAGGGCCCACAACCTCCCCAACACCTTAATATCTAGTTATCTGGCTTGCAGTCACTGCCATGTGTCCCCTTTTATTATTTCTTTCTGCTTCAAACACAATTAGGAATGACAGCTGAATGAATTCTGCACCCCCTCCTACACTGCGCCCTGAGGCTGGAGCCTCTCCAGCCTATGCCTCGGCCCGGCCCTGTGTGCAATCATTCGGCATCGTTGCAAAGATATGCAGATCTGCCAGGCAACTGGTATTGTTTAAAACAAAATAAATATGGCAGCCTCCATATACCATTCAGTTCATCTTAGAAACCTTAGCCACTGTCTGCAGATTGGCAGTAACCCCACAACCAGGACCGGATTTACCATAAGGCACTGTAGGCACGTGCCTACAGGCGCCTGATGATGGAAAGGTGGCTCAGTCCCCTCCCAGAGCGCCTCCTTCCCTATGCAGAGTCCTGATGAGAGTGTAAATGAGAGGTTACTCACTCTGCTCTCAGCATTTCACTGACAAGATCTCCCTTCAGTCAGGGGAACCACTAGCTGCTTAATACTGAGGTTCCTATAGCTACCTAATACTAGGGGCACCTTTAATACTGAGTGTAGCTAATACTAAGGTGCAGTTTGGCAGGGGTTTGTAGGTTAGTGGAGGGTGAAGTCTAAGGTGCCAGGACATCTGTGCTTATAGGCAGGCCCGCCATCAGGGGGGGACATCCGTGACTCCCGTCACGGGCCCGGGCCTGCAGGGGGGCCCCATCCCCGCCGCGGCCCTAGCGGGTGCCGCCGACCGCCGCTCAACCTCCCCTGGCCGCTGCTCCCTCCCTCCATCCCTCTAGCCGCCGCCTCCGCCGCCGCGTCAGACCCCGATCAGGCGGCGACAATAGTGCGGGCGCTAGGACCCAGCGCCCGCACTGATATGCGGAAGTGACGTCACTTCCGCATATAGAGCGGGTGCGTCCAGCGCCCGCTCTTACTGGTCGGGTCGCCGCTGATCTTGAGGTCTGATGCTGCTGGCAGCCTGGCAAGGTAGGGGAAGCAGCGGTGGCGGCTGGGGGGGGGGCTCCCTGTCACTCACTCACTAGCTAAAGGGCCTCCCTGTCACTCACTCCCTAGCTAAAGGGCCTCCCTGTCACTCACTCACTGCCTAATGGGGCTCCCTGTCACTCACTCACTAGCTAAAGGGCCTCCCTGTCACTCACTCCCTAGCTAAAGGGCCTCCCTGTCACTCACTCACTGCCTAATGGGGCTCCCTGTCACTCACTCACTAGCTAAAGGGCCTCCCTGTCACTCACTCACTCACTAGCTAAAGGGGCTCCCTGTCACTCACTCACTGCCTAATGGGGCTCCCTGTCACTCACTCACTAGCTAAAGGGCCTCCCTGTCACTCACTCCCTAGCTAAAGGGCCTCCCTGTCACTCACTCCCTGCCTAATGGGGCTCCCTGTCACTCACTCACTAGCTAAAGGGGCTCCCTGTCACTCACTCACTAGCTAAAAGGGCTCCCTGTCACTCACTCACTAGCTAAAGGGGCTCCCTGTCACTTACTCACTAGCTAAAGGGGCTCCATGTCACTCACTACCTAACCTGGGGGTCCTTGTCAGAATCCAGGTGAGAGGTGTCTACCATAATAAGGGGGCATTATGTGCCTCATGTCTGCTGAATTTGTCTTGTTGGGGGCCTAATGATTGAATTTTTACTTGTTGGGGGCCTCATGATTTGTTGGGAGCCTCATTGCCTCAAGATTGCTGAATTTGTCTTGTTGGGGGCCTCATGATTTGTTGGGGACCTCATGATTTGTTGGGGCCTCATGATTGCTGAATTTGTCTTGTTGGGGGTCTCACGATTGCTGAATTTATCTTGTTGGGGGCCTCATGATTGCTGAATTTGTCTTGTTGGGGGCCTTATGATTGCTGAATTTGTCTTGTTGGGGGTCACATGATTGCTAACTGCGAGACTATGGGAAAAGCTGAATCATTACCATATGAGACAATAGCATTAAACCTACTTTTTTAGTTTTTTTAAACAGAAAATAAAACTGGGAGGTTCTAAAAAAATGATGGAGCACTTCCTCCTTCCGGCTTGAAGGAGGAAGTGCTCGATATCGAGGCTTGCAACGCGTCCATTCGGAAACTTGCACCTCGTTGAAACGCTGGGCGGAGAGCGGCGGTCTGGGTAATTAACCCCGCCGCATCTAGCCGCTCAGCTGTGGCAATTAGAGCTAACTTGAATCACGAGTATCCACCGTGGTTATTCGTGATTAATTTGTGGACAGCAAGCCTCCAACTAGCTCTGCCAACATGTAATGGCTACGCACATTTCTCAGTTTGGGGGGGGGGGGGGGCCCGGACTGATGATTTGTGAGGGGCCCCAAAATTTCTGATGGCGGCCATGCTTATAGGCTCCTGTAAGGTAAATCCGGGCCTGCCCACAACTTAATAGCCCACTCGATTTCTAGTGTATCCAGGTGTGCGATGATGTCATCATGTATAACACTGTGGAGCAGCTGGGAGTGGCAGGCTGCTTTGGCACTTCTGCTCTGCTCTCTCCACCCATTAGAGGCTAGAGGCCCGGCGGATCGCTCAGAAACAGCCTTATCGGTCCGCCGACAGACTGTACACACCCCGGACTGTCTGCTGAAAACCCGCCCAGCGGGAGGTGACGACGGACCCGTCGTTGCCTTTAGTACGGCGTGTGTACGGGCCTTTAGCCTGTGTTCCCACTTGTAGCCGGGTTACGTGAGGGCAACGGGAGCAGACAGTGTAATGACCACTTCAGTGGTCTGTTGTAGTCCCGTTGGAACCTGGGGCGGATGCGTTACCCCCATAGGCTACATGAGGGAGCGCATCAGAATGCCCGGGACTATAGCGGACGGCACAGAAGTGTGGCCCACTTATTGCCATGGATCTCACGGATCCACTGCAGACTGACAAGTGTGAATATATAAAATGCTGTTTACTGTCAGTGTTGCAATGAGAAAATAACAGACAAAAATGTCCGTTCTCAGCTCAAGTGGGAACACAGCCTAAATAAAGGGCTTATAGGTACACTGTAGTGTTTACAAAGTGAGCATCTGAGGAAAGACATAGGGCAGCACGGTGGCATAGTGGTTAGGGCTCTCGCCTTGCAGTTCTGGGTTCTCAATTCGAATCCCAGCCAGGGCACCATCTGTGCGGAGTTTGTATATTCTCCCTGTGTCTGCGTGAGTTTCCTCCAGGCACCTCTGTTTTCTCCCACATACCAAAAACATACAAATATGTTAATTGGCTTCCCCCTAAATTCACCCTAGACCAGGCATGGGCAAACTTGGCCCTCCAGCTGTTGAGAAAATACAAGTCCCACAGTGCATTGCAGGAGTTGGACAGCCATAGTCATGACTCATAAAGGCAAATGCATTGTGGGATTTGTAGTTCCCTAACAGCTGGAGGGCCAAGTTTGCCCATGCTTGCTCTAGACTATGTGCGATACATACGTAGACATGTGACTATGGAAGGGATTCGAATTGTGAGCCCCTCTGAGGGACAGTTAAGTGACAATATACTCTGTACAGCGCTGCAGACGATGTTGGTGCTATATAAATAATAATAATTTCTGAAGTTTAATATGCCCACCTACCTGAAGAAATTGACGATACTGCTGAAATCTGCAGGAATGATCATTATCAGTGCGATGGCAGAGGTAAAGATGAGAGCAGGGGACGGCGTCAGCCTCTTGACGTGGGCCATTGACAGAACATCTGGCTGCAAAGAAGGTTTATAGGCACATAATCGAATAATATAAAAAGTAAAATAACAAAAAATCTGGAAGCTTTTACTATATTATTATTATTATTTTTTATTTATATAGCGCCAGCATCTTCTGTAGCGCTGTACATAGTACAAACAAATAATGGGGAACAAATATACATAAGAAATACAAGACACTGTACAGTCATGACATTGAATAGAATAAATATAGATACATACATAGTTGATATGTGGTTGGTACATGTACATATGTTAAAATAACAGCAGTATGAGAAACACTAGGAGGAGGTCCCTGCCCTTGCGAGCTTACAATCTAGAGGGTAGTAGGGAGGAAACAAACGGGAAGGAAACACAAGGATTAGTGGGTGAGCCAGTGTGCCTTCAGTGCTGCCTATAGCAAATTATAGGCTTACTTTAAAAGTTTTAGGCTTTACTATAAAAGTTTATTATGTAAGCATGTCAATGGGGACGTTATACAAATAAGCTCCATCTACAAAATGCTGTTTTCTAGTTGTTATAAGGGCCTTGTTCAGGGATAGACAAACCAGGCAGTTGACTAAGGTGACAGCCGCTTAAGGGGACAGCAAGGAGCTATTCTTAGCAAAATGTGCTTTATAGAATTCTCATGCATAACCGCTATGTCCATTAAGGTAATTTTAACACCTAAATGGGCACTACTGATTAAAGTACAACTATCAAAGAAACTGTTTTTCTGTAAGCCGCACATACCTAAAGAGCTTTTAGTTAGCAACACTAAAATGCTTTTCAGAGGTCTCTCAGCACAGCCTGTGTGAAAAAAAAACCTTGTTAACCATCTGTTTTCTAACAGTTTTGTGTCGACATTGGCTTTCTATCATTCTGAAGACACTCCCGTCACAGTATTACAGCCAGTGAAGATTGTTTCTGTATGCTGTATGTGCTGAGCACAGTCCTCCATAGTAATGCCCACAGTGAAAACTATGTGTAAAAAAGTGTAATTACTGGAAATATATGTGGCATTTAAAATTTTAGTTCACTTTGATAGTTGTCCTTTAACCGAATCCAGACTGACAAAGTTGAAATCTATGTCCTGCATGTGGCTGCACGGATCTGATAGGATGTAGATTTCCACACGGTTCCGCTGCTCCCACCGATCACGCCGATGTCTCCCCGCCGCAGATCACTATGATGGCAGAGCTGTGTGAGCCGGTCAGGAGATGATTTCATTGGCTTACATTGATTGACAGGGTCAGGCGCCAATGAAAGCGGCTCCTGACCTGCTCACACTGCTCTGCCACCATAGAGAGAGGGACCTGCAGCGTGGACAGAACAGTGTGACTGTCGAGAGCGGCGGATGATTGTGGCAATTTGTCGGGAGGCGGCGTTTTACCATGCCAGCGTGAGGAAACGCGGAAAAGCCGCCGCAAAGACTCAGAGTGAGGCGGCTGTTTCCGCGTCTAACATGGCGGCACAACACGGAGAAACCGCCGCATGCCGCATGGACAGAGCGGTGGAGTCCGCGTTGGAGGCGGCAGATTGCACGCATGGCAGAGCAGCTGACATTGCGGCCGGACGCAGGGAAACCGCCGCTTGCTTAGAGAGCGGGGCGGCTGTCCCCGCGCTTGAATCAATGGTTACATTGCAAGACATGTCTGGTGTGGCTGGGACTGCTAGTCCACACAGATTCAGAAGGACGCGCGTGCTGAGAGGCAGAGCTTATATGACAGCCAGAAAAGGGTCAGCTGACCAGGCTGGTCAGCTGACATTTTCACCACCTGCCATTGGTCCAGCATTTAGGGGAGGCGCTGGAGAGCGCTTTACTATATATACTGGGTGCTGGGCATTCTCTGGTTGTCTGCCGTTGCGATCACAACGTGGTAGCACTCAGACCTTGTCTGTATCTGTGTTCTAGCATAGTTTCCAAAGGTGTTGACATCAAGGCGTTCACACCTTAGCATTAGGAACATTGAATTGTATTATTTGTTATGACCTTCTGCCTGCCTGACTATTCCTCTGAACTCTGATCTTGTACCTTGCTATTTCTGATATCCTGTTGCCAAACTCTGCTAGTTCCTGGACTCTGTATTTGCATCCTGATTCTGTACCTTATCTGTCTGTGTGTTAACGACCTGGCTTGCCGACCTCAAGAACTGGCCTTACTGTTAGAGGCAGTTCCCAGACCTGTTAGTGACACCCTCCCACTCAGGTGTCACTCACGCTCTGACCTTCCTACCTTCAGCCTAGCTCCTCCCTCCTGGAGAGTCTAGGCCATAGGAAGGAACATACTTCTGGTGAAGTACTCAAAGTATACTGTTGCATCTAAACACTCACTTGTTCTCTCTGGTGTCCAGAGGTTAGTAGATATATCTGATTATCGGTGATACTGCAGATCACCAATAATCGGGTATATTCTGTATTCCTGGTGAGACTGCAGTTCACCGGTAATCAGATCCTCTCTGTGTTACACCGATCGTTACGGAACGGCAGACCAAAAAATGCAAATGGACGCACACACTGACCGTCTGGGTGCACTTGCCACTTCGGTGGAAAACATCAATCAAGTGCTGTGTAGTCACAAGACTATGATTGAAGCCTTGTCTGGTTCTTTACAAACCCTCCAGACAGCAGTGGATGAGGTGCGATCCCCTCCTAGCTCTGATATACGTTTGCTTGTACCCGAGAAATTTTCTGGTGACAGATCTGACTTCCGAAATTTTAAAAGTAGAGTGTTGTCTTACTTTGAGTTAAGACCCTGATCTTCTGGAAATATGACCCAAAGGGTCACCTTTATTAAGACTGTTATCAGGCGATTCTCAGACGTGAGCGTACAGTTTGCCCACCAGGGATTTGGCCCTCTCTTCTGTGGATGAATTCTTTAAAGCCATGGCAGTAATTTACGACGACCCAGACCTTGCCGCGACCTCTGAGTGGAAGCTCAAGCTCTTGCGTCAAGGCAGGGGTCCGGTCGAAGATTACGCAGCCGAATTTAGGAGGTGGTCAGTTTCAGCCAGGTGGGACACCTATGCCCTATTAGATTGTTTTTTATCAGGGTTGTCAGATGAGGTTTCAGATCTCATGTTAAGTCTGCCTGAACCTAAGACAGTCGATGAGGCCATTTCATCGGCCATTCGAGTCAATTGCAGACTGCGTTATCAGAAAAAGACCCGGGGTAGTAGTCATGTAAGAATGGTGTCCTACGCTGCGCCTCTAGTAACTCCACCTCCTCCTGTCTCGCCTCCACCCGAACCAATGCAAATTGGTCGGTCAAAACTATCCCAAGTGGAGCGAAGACGCAGGATGTCTGAGCGGCTGTGTCTTTACTGCGCAGAGGGGGGTCATAGAGTACGTAATTGTCCTAACAAGCCGGGAAACGCTATCGCCTAGGAGTTGTAGAGGGTAGCACCCTAGGCACGCGACTTTTACCCCTAGAAGATAAACGGTTACTCCTTCCCTGTACAGTCACATGGGAAGATAAAACTGAGGTTTCTGAGGCTTTTATTGATTCAGGCTCTGCAGCTAATTTTATGGATTTTGAATTTGCAAAGAAATTGGGTATCCCGTTCACCCCAGTGAAGCCACCCATTCAGGTTACGGCAGTAGATGACTCCCCCCTGCAAAGTGATCATCTGCTGTCTCAGACACCAGAGGTGGAAGTCACTATAGGGGTGTTACATAAGGAGAAGCTACAGTTTTTTGTGTTACACATGACCACCTCCACAGTCATCCTTGGCATGCCGTGGCTGCACTTACACTCTCCACAGATTAATTGGGCTACCGGTCACTCTCCCAGCAGTGTTTAGGGAGAGTGACACTGGGCCAGACCAAGATCCAGTTGGAGGGGGTACCAGCACAATATTCCGAGTATTCTGATGTGTTCTGTCCCAAGGCTGCAGATAAGTTACCTCCACATCGCCCCTTTGATTGCCCCATCGATCTCCGATCGGGTTGTATGCCCCCTAGGGGCCATCGTTACAATTTGTCTGGGCCAGAGAAAATAGCCATGCAGGAATACATTCGTGAAAATTTAGCCAAGGGGTTAATTCGCCCTTCTCGGTCACCTGCTGGCGCAGGTTTCTTTTTTGTTAAGAAAAAAGACGGAGGCCTGCGGCCTTGCATTGATTACCGGGGCCTGAATAAAATCACAGTAAAAAAATCGCTACCCTTTGCCCTTGATAGATGACTTGTTTACACAGATAACCGACGCTAAGATCTTTTCAAAGTTGGATTTACGGGGGGCATACAACCTGGTGCGGATCAGAAAGGGCGATGAATGGAAGACGGCCTTTAACACGCCCGACGGGCATTACAAGTACCTGGTGATGCCCTTCGGGCTGTGTAACGCCCCGGCCGTCTTTCAGGAATTGATTAATGAGGTATTCAGGGAGGTATTGGGCAAGTTTGTGTTGGTATAACTAGATGATATACTTATCTTTTCTAACAACCTCCCTGAGCACAGGACACATGTCAAGTTTGTATTGGATAAACTGAGACAAAACATGCTTTACGCCAAATTGGAGAAATGCATTTTCGAACTAACATCTGTCACCTTTTTAGGGTACATTATTTCCACCTCGGGCCTGTCTATGGATCCTGCCAAGGTTTCTGCTGTGTTGGAATGGCCTCAACCAGTGGGGTTAAAATCTCTTCAGAGATTTCTAGGCTTTGCCAATTACTATAGAAGGTTCATAAAGGGGTACTCCACTGTTATTGCACCCCTCACCTGTCTCACTAAGAAAGGGGCAGATACTACCCATTGGTCTCCAGAGGCTCTGCATGCATTCTCCACTTTGAAAGATTTGTTTTGCTCTGCACCCATCCTGAGACACGTTGATACTTTCTATCCCTTTATTGTTGAGGTAGACGCCTCAGAGGTCGGGGAAGGGGCTGTGCTGTCCCAGCGGTCAGGGTTGCAGGGCAGATTACACCCATGTGCCTTCTTTTCTCATAGGTTCTCTCCGGCAGAGGGAAACTACGATATAGGCAACAGGGAGCTCCTGGCCATCAAATTGGCCTTTGAAGAATGGCGTCATTGGTTGGAAGGAGCAGAACATACGATTACAGTTTACACTGACCACAAAAAATTAGAATACATCGAGGGAGCCAAAAGATTAAGCCCCCGTCAGGCTCGATGGTCATTGTTCTTCTCGAGATTCAGATTTATAATTACGTACACCCCAGGGAGCAAAAACATTAAGGCAGATGCCCTGTCTAAATGCTTTGAGCCAGAGACAGCACAGCCCTCCCCCCCAGAGACCATTGTCCCCCAGAGACTGGTACTAGCTACAACTGAGACTTGGGAAGATTGGACAGAGACTTTAGGTCCTTTTTAGCAGGACATCCCGGAGGGGAAGCCCAAAGGGGTTATGTTCATCCCACTGCCATTTCGCCTTCAGATTTTGCAGATGTTCCATTCACACAGGAATGCGGGACACCCTGGGGCCTCCAGAACACAGGACCTTGCAGCCAGATGCGCTTGGTGGCCGTCTCTAGCAGCCGATTGCAAAGAGTTTGTTAGAGAATGTGCGGTATGTGCGAGGAGTAAGCCCTCCCGACTGGCATCTGTGGGAAGATTGCAGCCCTTGCCCACCCCGAGTGAGCCATGGACCCACTTGTCCATGGATTTTGTGGGTGAGCTCCCCAAGTCTGAGGGCATGTCGGTCATTTGGGTGGTAGTCGACCGTTTTAGTAAAATGGCCCATTTTGTGCCCTTGAAAGGACTCCCCTCGGCCCATGAATTGGCCGATTTGTTCATCATCCACGTTTTCCGATTGCATGGCATTCCAGAAAACATCATGTCAGATAGGGGAGTCCAATTTGTTTCCAGATTTTGGAGGGCATTCTGTCACCAAATGGGCATGGAACTGTCATTTTCGTCGGGCTACCACCCACAGACCACTGGTCAGACGGAAAGAGTCAACCAATCATTGGAACAGTTTTTAAGGTGTTACGTTGCAGAAGCGCAAAATGATTGGGTCAAGTTTTTACCCTTCGCAGAATTTGCGCACAATAATTTAAAAAGTTCCTCTTCAGGATTTTGTCCATTCCAGGTAGTGACCGGGAAATTGCCTAAATTCTCCCCATTGCCAGTCGCCTCCACTCCGTTTCCAGCTCTGGAGGCCTGGCAAAGGTCATTTAAAGATATATGGTGGATTGTGAAAAATAATTTGGAGAAGGCGTTTCAAAGTCAAAAAGGTCAAGCCGACAAGAGACGTTCATTTTTGCCAGGAGATTTAGTCTGGGTGTCCACACGTCACTTGACCTTGAAACAGCCCTCGGCTAAGTTGGGGCCCAGGTATGTGGGTCCATTCCCAGTGACTAGAAAGATCAACAATGTCACTTATGCCATTGACCTCCCTGCCAGTATGCGCAGCGTGAGATCTTTTCACGTGTCCCTGCTTAAGCCAGCAGTTCATGTGGGTCCCACTCCTCCTCCTCCGGTGATGATAGATGATCAACCTGAGTACGAAGTAGAGAAGATTTTAGACTCTCGCATAGTTCAGTACTCAGTACAATATCTGGTTCATTGGAAAGGGTATGGTGTTGAGGAGAGATCATGGGTACCTGAGTGTTGCATGCATGCGGACAAATTGAGAAGGGAGTTCCATGCGTTGCATCCTGAGAAGCCTGGTAGGAGCTGTCCGGAGTCCACTCCTCGGGGAAGGGGGGGGGGGTACTGTGAGGAAACGCGGAAAAGCCGCCGCAAAGACTCAGAGTGAGGCGGCTGTTTCCGCGTCTAACATGACGGCACAACACGGAGAAACCGCCGCATGCCGCATGGACAGAGCGGTGGAGTCTGCGTTGGAGGCGGCAGATTGCACGCATGGCAGAGCAGCTGACATTGCGGCCGGACGCAGGAAACCGCCGCTCGCTTAGAGAGCGGGGCGGCGGTCCCGCGCTTGAATCAATGGTTACATTGCAAGACATGTCTGGTGTGGCTGGGACTGCTAGTCCACACAGATTCAGAAGGACGCGCGCGCGCGCGCGCTGAGAGGCAGAGCTAATATGACAGCCAGAAAAGGGTCAGCTGACCAGGCTGGTCAGCTGACATTTTCACCACCTGCCATTGGTCCAGCATTTAGGGGAGGCGCTGGAGAGCGCTTTACTATATATACTGGGTGCTGGGCATTCTCTGGTTGTCTGCCGTTGCGATCACAACGTGGTAGCACTCAGACCTTGTCTGTATCTGTGTTCTAGCATAGTTTCCAAAGGTGTTGACATCAAGGCGTTCACACCTTAGCATTAGGAACATTGAATTGTATTATTTGTTATGACCTTCTGCCTGCCTGACTATTTCTCTGAACTCTGATCTTGTACCTTGCTATTTCTGATATCCTGTTGCCAAACTCTGCTCGTTCCTGGACTCTGTATTTGTATCCTGATTCTGTACTGTGCTATTTCTGATATCCTATTGCCAAACTCTGCTAGTTCCTGGACTCTGTATTTGCATCCTGATTCTGTACCTTATCTGTCTGTGTGTTAACGACCTGGCTTGCCGACCTCGAGAACTGGCCTTACTGTTAGAGGCAGTTCCCAGACCTGTTAGTGACACCCTCCCACTCGGGTGTCACTCACGCTCTGACCTTCCTACCTTCAGCCTAGCTCCTCCCTCCTGGAGAGTCTAGGCCATAGGAAGGAACATACTTCTGGTGAAGTACTCAAAGTATACTGTTGCATCTAAACACTCACTTGTTCTCTCTGGTGTCCAGAGGTTAGTAGATATATCTGATTATCGGTGATACTGCAGATCACCAATAATCGGGTATATTCTGTATTCCTGGTGAGACTGCAGTTCACCGGTAATCAGATCCTCTCTGTGTTACACCGATCGTTACAGCCAGCAGTCTCTGAAAGAAAATCTGTAACGAAAAAACCTCCCCCAGGGGGACTCACCTCGGTTGGGGGAAGCCTCCGGATCCTATTGAGGCTTCCCCCGTCCTCCTCGGTCCCACGGTGGCGGCGAAAATCCTCCTGGAGAGGATGCGATGTAAATATTTACCTTTTGGCTCCAGCGCAGGCGCAGTATCCACTCCTTCCCATGGAGATAGGCGGAAATAGCCGATCTCCGTCGGGCCGCTCTACTGCGCAGGCGCAAGTCTCCTGCGCCTGTGCAGTAGAGCGGACCCGACGGAGATCGGCTATTTCCGCCTATCTCCGTCAGAAGAGCTGCAACAGCGCCCCCGCTGGAGCCTGGAAAGGTAAATATTGAACAGGCTGTCGGATCTGTCGGGCCGGCTTTGAAGGGCTGCAGCGAGACCCCCGTGGGACCGAGGAGGACGGGGGAAGCCTCATTAGGATCTAGAGGCTTCCCCCGGGGCCGGAGCTACCATAGGAAAAAATGGGCAATGGCCCCAGAGCCTGTAGGGGCCCCCAAGGTGTCCCTCCCCCATCTAAACTGTTGCTCTCCAGGGACTCTGCAGAGTCTGTTAAGTTGGGAGTTGATTGGGGGAGGGTCAACAGCCAGCTCAGGGGCCCAGGAGGGAAATTTGGCTGCAAGAAAGGGCCTCTAATGACGCTTTTTGGGTGGGGGTATCTGTTGGGGGGCCCCCAGGCTAATTTTGCCCTAGAGCCCAATTGTTACTTGAACCGGCCCTGGCTTCCCCCTCCCGAGGTGAGTACCTCCCAGGGGATGTTTTTCTTGTTACAGTGTTTCTTTAAGGGGGCAGAGACTGCTGGTACAGAAGTAGTTAAAACAAAGGTTGCCTGAATCGCATGACAATAAATGGCAGGTATGGTTCATGAGCTAATTAAGCTTCTATTGTTTTGATTTGGTCTCTATCAACTGTTGCAACTCTTCTGGATTTCCAGGATAACATTCTAACCTGTAAAGAATTAGGAAGAAAGAGAGACTAAGGATGCCTACCAAATGCCCCTCTCTGGCAGCTACATAACACTGACGCCCTCCGGTGAAGAGAGTTCCATTCGCTGCCCCAAAAGTGGAAAGTACAACACCCAGCGATATTATCCACGTCCAGCCCCCGAGCACCTTCAGCCTGCAATATACACAAGAGAGGAAAATGTGAGAAATACCATTATAATTACTCACCATATACATCCATGGAAGGAGGAGCATACAAGGGGCTCAACTCACTAAAGGGTGATAACAAAGTTATCACGTGTTAATAGTAGAAAAGAGACGGCACACCACTGGCTCTGCAAAATTGCTGTGTATTGGCGAACAAAACACTACATGTTACGGATCATTGATCCTTCATCAGGTGTATAACAACAGTGAAATGTGTACAACCACATATAAATACACAATCAGGTGTGGCCCACCACACCCTACTCAGCTCCACCCACCAACACATTTAACCATTTAAACATTTAAACATTTAACCCCCTGGTCCATAGCACATAATGTCCGTGAGGATATATCACATTAATGTAAACAAAACTGGTCAAATGGCACTCCAATTTGGCTACCCAAAAACTTCCATCAAAACTGACCGTACTTTCTGGCACTTCCCCTCAAGGACTGCCACAGAACCACCTGTGAACAAACATGGGGTTATAAGTACTGCATATACCAATCCATCTACTACCAATCATATGGTCTACAAGACATCCTATGCGTTGCCCACTATAAAAAGCATATAAATTATATAAATTAAAACATGTTATAAAACACATTTATAGAAAACATTTATAGAAAACATTTATAGGAAACATTTAAGGGGCAGTCTTTCGTTCATGCCTCTTGGAGTCACTACATCCAGCATGTGGATCCACCTTGCCTCCCGTTGTTTTAGCAATTTCTCACGGTTTCCCCCTCTCTTCGAGGTGGCTACAGCCTCCAACACACACCACCTTAATTGGGCAGCATTATGACCCGCAGCAAAAAAATGCCTAGCCACTGAGGTGTCGTAACTTTTTCGTTCACCCTCAGCATATCTAGTAATGGCCCTTTTGTGTTCTTGTATGCGGGTCCTAACTGCTCTAGTCGTTTCTCCCACATACATGAGTCCACACGGGCACTTCAACCCGTATACCACCCATGCAGTGGAACAATAATGTCTACCTTTGATGGGGACCTCATGACCTGTGTGTGGGTGACCAATTCTCTCCCCCCTAATGATGCCACTGCACACATTGCAATTGAGGCATGGGTACGTCCCCGCCCTCCCTGTGGTTGCATTAGCATCATTGGGGGAAGTATCAGTGCGTCTCACCCTGTCATAAACAGTCCTACCCCTTCTTAAGGAAAAAAGGGGTTCCTCACTAAATAATGACCCTAGCTCTCTGTCGTTTCTCAACATAGGCCAGAATCTCCGTACTGATTTCTTAATCAACTCCGTATTTTTACCCAAATTCATAACAAAAGGGACCCCTTTCTGTTGCCTAGTGTGACCATTGCTTGTTAGCAGGGTAGACCTACTTATTTCCCTTACATCATTGTTGACCCTAGCAAGATGGCGTGTGTTGTAGCCTTTCCGTGCAAACTTGGCGGTCAACTCTTGACCAGCCTTCAAAAAATCTTCATCTCTAGTGCAGATACGTCTGGCCCTGAGGAACTGCCCCCTTGGTATTGCTTTAACCACATGTCTTGGGTGATGGCTATCAGACCGCAATAAATTATTGCGGTCTGTGGGCTTCCGAAACAACTTAGTAACGAACCGGCAATCGACGACCTTAAGAGACACATCCAAAAAATTTATAGCGTCCCTAGCCACTTCAAGCGAAAATTTAATCGTCGAGTGCATCATGTTGGCCTCATTAACCATCTCATGGAGTATTTCCTCAGGGCCCCTCCATAGGAGTAACACATCATCGACAAAACGATAGTATTGGTATATATATCTATTGAATTTTGGATTGCACAAAAACATAGTGCGCTCCAGTGATTCAACAAATATATTGGCGACAGAAGGAGCAGCCGGAGATCCCATACTTGCCCCTTGGCGCTGTATATAAAAATCATTATGGAACCTGAAATAATTGGATTTGAGAATGAGTTCCAGACAATCTAGTAGAAAATATACCATTCCATTAGAGAGACTGGTTTCAAGTAACTTGTCCTCAATGACAGCAATAGCCTCATCCTGAGGTATTGCCGTGAAGAGGCTTTGAATGTCAAGGCTGCAAAAGATGATGTCACTTGGTACCTCATTCAATGCCTCCAGCCTCACCAACAAGTCAGTGGTGTCTTTTAGGCAGTGAGGAAATGAATTGACAATACTTTGTAAATGCATATCCAAAAAACCTGCTAAGGGGTATAATACTGAACCCCTACTGGACACAATCGGGCGTCCGGGGGGGTCAGTAAGCTGTTTATGGATTTTCGGCAACAAGTATAAAAGAGGTATGCTAGGATGCTCTACTGTCAGGCTCTTGGCCAACTTGCTGTCAATCACCTCATCCTCCACAGCAGCAGATAATAAACGATCAACCTTTCCTTTTACTGTTGCAGTAGGATCACTGTCACATTTAGTATAGTGTAATTCATTCTGTACCTGCTTGAAACCCTCTCTCAGGTAACTACTAGTGTCCTGTATCACAGTTGCCCCTCCCTTATCTGCCTTAGTGATAATAATGTCAGCATTATCAGCTAACCGCTTCAGGGCCACACTTTGATTTGCAGTTAAGTTGGGATGGCTGAATTTGCTAATGTCCCAGTTTCTGGTGATTTCTTGTCTGACCGCTTTTTCAAAGTTATCAATAGCTGGAAATTGTTCCTCTGGAGACCAATCAGAACGCTGTGTATACCTGGATAATCTATTGTCAGTCCCACTCTCAGGCATGTCATCTTTGAAAAAGGCCTTCAATTTCAGCCTCCTTATGAACCTAAACCAGTCCACTTCCCACTCAAACATGCTGTCAAGATGAGTAGGCACAAACCCCAATCCTTTCTCCAATACCGACAATTCCACTGGGTCAAGGTTGTAAGAGGAAATGTTAATGATGTTGCTCACCTGGTCTAGGTTCGTTTCCTCAACTGGTAATAGTCCCTCTGTTGTCGTGCACTCGATCTGCTTGGGGCTGAACTGCCTCCTCTTTGCCCTGCATCTTCTGACGCGCCCCCTGTAGTGGGAGCGCGGGCCTCTCGAAAATCCTGCTGGTCAGAGTCGTCAGTCATGGACTCTGCTGTATCCCATCCTCCTCCATACCGGCTTGCTCGTGCTGCCCCTCTGCCGCCTCGCGGCTTGCCTCTATTCCGGGTTCCTCTGCGGCGATATCCGTATCTCTGCCTGGAGACAGGAAGTGCGTCTGCTCTGCCCCGTCCGCCCGGATACACTGCGCCCCCGGAACCAATGTGTTGGTTCCCCTCAGCGTCCTCTCCGGAAACTCCTCTCGGCATGGGGACCCCACTACGCACTCTCCTCCTCTCCTCTTTCCAGGAATAGACGCGGTCCGCGCTGTAGTCGTCAGCATCGCGTTTCAATTTCATCTGTTTCCTTGCGACCAGAGTGCGTTTTTCCGCGTTGATGTTATCCTCTATCTCCACCAACATGTCGTTATATTCATCCAGGTTGGTACTATTTTTTAGTTTGACGTCTGCATTACTGATCTCACCCCTTAGCTTAGTGAGGTGAACTTGCAGTCTTTCAATCGTCAGTACCATAACATCTATACTGCACTTGTTAAGAATTTCAAAAAACCTTTGCAAAAACAACTGGTCGTGGTTCAAAAGTGTGGATCGTAGTGCTACTCTGTAGCCTCTGGGGATGCGTCGATTCTTGACATACTCCGCCAGAAAAATTTGATGCATAGATAGCTGTAGTTCTTTGCGCTTGAGGTAATACAGTGCATCTTTCAAATTTTCATCCTCAACAAGAATGCCTGGATCGGTGTCCTCCAATGTAACCATATCAAGGATGCGTTGTATATCCTCCTCATCATACCCAAACGTAAGGGCTTGTTGTGTGGCTGGTATAACACTGGCGGTGCTGGTACCTTCGCCGTTGTTTTGGTTCGCTCCATTTTCCATACTTAGGCAGTACTTCAGCCATCCCAACTTAACTGCAAATCAAAGTGTGGCCCTGAAGCGGTTAGCTGATAATGCTGACATTATTATCACTAAGGCAGATAAGGGAGGGGCAACTGTGATACAGGACACTAGTAGTTACCTGAGAGAGGGTTTCAAGCAGGTACAGAATGAATTACACTATACTAAATGTGACAGTGATCCTACTGCAACAGTAAAAGGAAAGGTTGATCGTTTATTATCTGCTGCTGTGGAGGATGAGGTGATTGACAGCAAGTTGGCCAAGAGCCTGACAGTAGAGCATCCTAGCATACCTCTTTTATACTTGTTGCCGAAAATCCATAAACAGCTTACTGACCCCCCCGGACGCCCGATTGTGTCCAGTAGGGGTTCAGTATTATACCCCTTAGCAGGTTTTTTGGATATGCATTTACAAAGTATTGTCAATTCATTTCCTCACTGCCTAAAAGACACCACTGACTTGTTGGTGAGGCTGGAGGCATTGAATGAGGTACCAAGTGACATCATCTTTTGCAGCCTTGACATTCAAAGCCTCTTCACGGCAATACCTCAGGATGAGGCTATTGCTGTCATTGAGGACAAGTTACTTGAAACCAGTCTCTCTAATGGAATGGTATATTTTCTACTAGATTGTCTGGAACTCATTCTCAAATCCAATTATTTCAGGTTCCATAATGATTTTTATATACAGCGCCAAGGGGCAAGTATGGGATCTCCGGCTGCTCCCTCTGTCGCCAATATATTTGTTGAATCACTGGAGCGCACTATGTTTTTGTGCAATCCAAAATTCAATAGATATATATACCAATACTATCGTTTTGTCGATGATGTGTTACTCCTATGGAGGGGCCCTGAGGAAATACTCCATGAGATGGTTAATGAGGCCAACATGATGCACTCGACGATTAAATTTTCGCTTGAAGTGGCTAGGGACGCTATAAATTTTTTGGATGTGTCTCTTAAGGTCGTCGATTGCCGGTTCGTTACTAAGTTGTTTCGGAAGCCCACAGACCGCAATAATTTATTGCGGTCTGATAGCCATCACCCAAGACATGTGGTTAAAGCAATACCAAGGGGGCAGTTCCTCAGGGCCAGACGTATCTGCACTAGAGATGAAGATTTTTTGAAGGCTGGTCAAGAGTTGACCGCCAAGTTTGCACGGAAAGGCTACAACACACGCCATCTTGCTAGGGTCAACAATGATGTAAGGGAAATAAGTAGGTCTACCCTGCTAACAAGCAATGGTCACACTAGGCAACAGAAAGGGGTCCCTTTTGTTATGAATTTGGGTAAAAATACGGAGTTGATTAAGAAATCAGTACGGAGATTCTGGCCTATGTTGAGAAACGACAGAGAGCTAGGGTCATTATTTAGTGAGGAACCCCTTTTTTCCTTAAGAAGGGGTAGGACTGTTTATGACAGGGTGAGACGCACTGATACTTCCCCCAATGATGCTAATGCAACCACAGGGAGGGCGGGGACGTACCCATGCCTCAATTGCAATGTGTGCAGTGGCATCATTAGGGGGGAGAGAATTGGTCACCCACACACAGGTCATGAGGTCCCCATCAAAGGTAGACATTATTGTTCCACTGCATGGGTGGTATACGGGTTGAAGTGCCCGTGTGGACTCATGTATGTGGGAGAAACGACCAGAGCAGTTAGGACCCGCATACAAGAACACAAAAGGGCCATTACTAGATATGCTGAGGGTGAACGAAAAAGTTACGACACCTCAGTGGCTAGGCATTTTTTTGCTGCGGGTCATAATGCTGCCCAATTAAGGTGGTGTGTGTTGGAGGCTGTAGCCACCTCGAAGAGAGGGGGAAACCGTGAGAAATTGCTAAAACAACAGGAGGCAAGGTGGATCCACATGCTGGATGTAGTGACTCCAAGAGGCATGAACGAAAGACTGCCCCTTAAATGTTTCCTATAAATGTTTTCTATAAATGTTTTCTATAAATGTGTTTTATAACATGTTTTAATTTATATAATTTATATGCTTTTTATAGTGGGCAACGCATAGGATGTCTTGTAGACCATATGATTGGTAGTAGATGGATTGGTATATGCAGTACTTATAACCCCATGTTTGTTCACAGGTGGTTCTGTGGCAGTCCTTGAGGGGAAGTGCCAGAAAGTACGGTCAGTTTTGATGGAAGTTTTTTGGTAGCCAAATTGGAGTGCCATTTGACCAGTTTTGTTTACATTAATGTGATATATCCTCACGGACATTATGTGCTATGGACCAGGGGGTTAAATGTTTAAATGTTTAAATGGTTAAATGTGTTGGTGGGTGGAGCTGAGTAGGGTGTGGTGGGCCACACCTGATTGTGTATTTATATGTGGTTGTACACATTTCACTGTTGTTATACACCTGATGAAGGATCAATGATCCGTAACATGTAGTGTTTTGTTCGCCAATACACAGCAATTTTGCAGAGCCAGTGGTGTGCCGTCTCTTTTCTACTATTGATGCTTTACGAGCTGTACGGGCAGTCCAGCTGAGACTTGGCACCGGCCTATGTGCAGGTATATCTAGACCTGAGATACCCTTTTTCATACAATTGACTTTTTTTATCACGTGTTAAAGCTTTTCACGCACAACACGCAGGCACAATGGTTTGCGCGTGAAAAGTTTAGCAAACGCGTGTTAATTTTTATCACCGGTACGGCGTTGCGCTTCACGCGAATAGCATGCTTTTCACGTCATAATTAAATCATGATTAAGCAGATAGAGTTTGGTACTGAAATCAGCAATGGTGCTAAGCTGATCGCGCGCAAAGTTTCAAGCGGCTCGCGTGATATGCTGTGTGCAGTTATATCGCTTGATACTGAGGTTTATCACCTGATATCCCGCCTTTGCGTGTCATTAGTTATCGCACGTAAAGGTTTGCGTGCTTGCAATCGCACGCAAAGGCGCTTATCACAGCTGTGCCCCAGGTCATGGAAGGAACACAGTGCCTTAGTGCAATCAGTGGCGTAGCAAAAGAGGATGCAACCGCACCAGGACCCTTAGGCTAGAGGGGCCCAGAAAGGGCCTTCCCTCAACTGCAATATTAGATTTTTATTGGTCATGTGCTGGTAATAATCACTTCTATAGATGTGTTGAATAGTACCGGTAGCATGGCCGGATTTCTGGCAAGGCCACATAGGCCATGGCCTAGGGCACCAGATAAACAAGGGGCGGCCTGCAGACAGTGGGCATTATTTTCAGGGCATTATTTGCAAGTGTCCAAACAAATGAAAGGGGTCAGGATAACTGCACTATTAGTACTAGCTGGCATCTGCCTGTGCAGTGCTACAGGCAGCTGCAGTCCGTTAATTAAATGTTTGTGAACAGTGTGTGACTAGCAAAAATCCAGACCTTGTCCAATGACATAGCAGCAGCTGCAGGCAGTTACAGAAGGCCGGGTCTCACGCACTTGGTGTGGGGGATGAAAGGACCAGGGGCAGCACCAGCAAATAGTACGGAATACCGAAGGCAGCCTCTCACAGTACCCATTTCTTAATTATTGATTGGCCAGCGCTGTTACCCTGGAGACAGCAGTGGGTACAGGACTCACTTTTACGTGTTGCTGACCCCACCCAATGTCCAATTGTGAGCCACTTTTGACAATGTGTGTGTGGTGGACGGCTCCCACCACGCCCATCACCTGTAGATCGCTTGATCTACACTGCTGCCATTGAATCAATAATTGGCTCTTCCATCATCGTGTGGTATGCAGGGGCCTCTGTGAACGACAGGTACAGGCTACAAAGAGTCATAAAGTCTGCCGAAAGGATCATCGGTACTCCCCTCCCACCACTCAACACTCTCTACTCGTCCAGACTACGCTCAAGGGCCGCTAGGATAGCAAGTGACCCCACCCACCCTGGAAACCGCTATTTCAGTCTCCTCCCCTTGGGCCGCCGCTACAGGTCCTTACCCACCAGGACCACCAGACACAGGAACACCTTCTTTCCACAAGCCATCGACCTCCTCAACGGTCCCCCCCTAGCCCCATTGCTTACACCCGGGAAGTAGCCCGCCCATGGTACATCACCTTAACAAACCTAGAGTTATCCAACTACGCTACTGCCCTCCTGTACTAATACTGTTTTAAATTGTATATCTGTTTATGGTAAATGCATATCTGTATATCTGTATTACTTGTCTTGTGTATATCTGTTTAAATGTATATCTGTATATCTGTAATTACTTGTCTTGTGTATGACTCGAGCCCTGCCTGTGCCAAAAACAATTCCAGGTGCAACCCCTGCACTTGGCCAATAAACTTGATTCTGATTCTGATTCTGATTCTGATTCTGACCAGTTCCCCCGTGTGACGTGATTGATTAACTTCACGTTGCCATAGAGTCCTCGGCACTAGCCACAATAGTGGACACCAGCGGCCCAAATTTTTTTTTGTGTGTGTGTGTGTGGAGAGAGGTGGTAGGATACGGTTTCGGTTGGGGCGGCTGGTAATAGTCGGCCTTGGGCGGTAAGAAGTACAAATCCGGCCCTGACCGGTAGTAATCATTAACAAACTGTTCCCATCCCCTTCTTGGTTGTCCTTGGAAGGTTTTGGTGTGCCATATTAATTGTTATGTATAGAGTGCTTTGGGGGCCCAATGTAAAACTTGCACTACAGCCCAGAGCTCCTTAGCTACGCCAAGGAGTGCAGTGGTCTCATGATGTTATGCCCCCTTCACCGCTACTCACTGTAGTGAGAGGTATGTGCAGGCTGCCACATTTATTTCCTTTAAAGCAATACCAGTTGCCTGGCTGTCCTGCTGATTCCCTGCCTCTAATACATTTAGCCACAGACCCAGAACAAGCATGCAGCAGATCAGATGTTTCTGACATAATTGTCAGATCTGACAAGATTAGCTGCATGCTTGTTTCTGGTGTGTTATTCAGATGCTACTGCAGCCAAATAGATCAGCAGGGCTGCCAGGCAACTGGTAATGTTTAAGGAACAAGTGACACCCATGCTAACCTAGAAATAAAAAACACATATATAAGTAGATGAATACTAGTTCTACTTACATAACAGATGTATTGCACTGTCCACGTTATGATTCCTGTGAATTTTATAAAGGAAGAGCAGAGAATCCTATTCTAGACAGTTTTCATCTTGGTTACCTTTGAATTAAGCTAATCCTGACATCATTTCCTCCCTTTCTTCTCCTCTTGCTAATTGTGTATTCATTACCCGCCCTCCTCCCAGAGTCTTCTGCCACTGCCACTGAGGTCTATACTGGGAAGTGCACTCTCTTATGTCATTAGAAGAAGGAGGAAATAAAGGGAAGAGGAGGAATATATTATAAATAAAAAGACCCCCCAGCATGCAACTGTTTTGCCAGCCATTGGCAATGGCAATTAAAGGGCCAGTGCTCCTAAGGTGTGTGATAACTCCAAACCATAGCAGCAGAAAAAGTTTTGAATGCAGGATTAGCATCTTTATCACTTGTCACACTCAGACCAGTTGCTGTTGAAATTAGATTTTTATGGTGACAATACCGCTTTAAAAGGAATTAAATATGGCATCCTCCACATTCCTCTCACTGCAGTTAGCCTTTAACTACTTTCCCTCCCCTGGGATGAGTAACTACGTCCCTGCAATATCCCATATCTCCTTGTAGGGACGTAGCTACTACGTCCCTTCCCTCTCGCCTCTCTCACGCTCCCGCAATCGTTACCGCTGTCAATCGTTAGCCGGGAGATCAGTGAAAAGGAACATAGTTCCCATTCATTGATCTAAGTCCCCGTGTGAATGTCTGCCGCTGTCTAATGCTGGGCATACACGGCTCGATTTTGCCGCTCGATCGATTCGCCGCTCGATTCCGTAGTCAATTCTCTTATCTTCCGCTCTTTTTTCTTATCTTTTTCCATTCATTTCAATCCGGAATCGAGCAGCGAAATGAACGGGCGGGAGATCGGACATGTCGGAAATTATCTATCGAGCCATCATAATGGCTCAAAATTGAGCTGTGTATTCCCAGCATAATAGCCTTTCACAAAAACCGATACTTACACATTCACACATTACTTCCTCTTTGCGTAATAATACTATGCATATGCATAGGGAAGTTATGCGCGAGGACATCTTGTGGCCAAATAGTAAAGTTATATCTACCCACTTTTTTTTTCAATAAAAGACATTTTTTAACATTTAAAGAGAACCCGAGGTGTGTTTAAAGAATGTTATCTGCATACAGAGGCTGGATCTGCCTTTACAGCCCAGCCTCTGTTGCTATACCAAACCCCACTAAGGTCCCCCTGCACTCTGAAATCCCTCATAAATCACAGCTGTGCTGTGAGGCTGTGTTTACATCTGTACTGTCAGTCTCAGCTGCTCCCCCGCCTCCTGCAGAGCTCCGGTCCCTGCCCCCATCCCTTCCCTCCAATCAGCAGGGAGGGAAGGGATGCAGGCGGGGACTGGAGTTCTGCAGGAGGCGGGGAGAGCAGCAGACTGACACTATAGAGATAAACACAGCCAGCTCTAACAAGCTGTTTGTCAGCAGCGTGGCTGTGATTTATGGAGGGATTGCAGAGTGCAGGGGGACCTTAGGGGGGTTTGGGATAGCAACAGAGGCTGGGCTGTATAGGCAGATCCAGCCTCTGTATGCAGATAATATTCTTCAAACCCACCTCGGGTTCTCTTTAAAATTAACCCCTTACCTCCCACATGCCTCAATAGTTACCCCCCCCCCCCCAATTTTTTTGTTAAAAAAATTAAATATACAATTAAAAATAAATAAATAGTTACCTAAGGGACTGAACATTTTTAATATGTATGTCAAGAGGGTATATTACTATTAATAAATTATGGGCTTGTAATTAGGGATGGACTTAAAAATGCACCTTTTATTTCCAAATAAAATATTGGCACCATACATTGTATTAGGGAAAAATTGTAAATGTTGCAATAACCGGGACAAATGGGCAAATAAAATGTGTGGATTTTAATTACGGTAGCATGTATCATTTTAAAACTATAATGGGTGAAAACTAAGAAATAATGAATTATTTCCATTTTTTCCTATTTTTCCTCTTAAAACACATTGAGAATAAAATAATTCTTAGCAAAAAGTACCCCCAAAGAAAGCCTAATTGGGGGTGAAAAAAACAAGATATAGATTGTTTCATTGTGAGAAATAGTAATAAAGTTATAGGCGAATGAATGGAAGGAGCGCTGACAGGTGAAAATTGCGGGTGAGGAGGTTAAACAACTCAAATTGCGGCAAAATAGCTGTGATCACTATTTTCTAAGAAATCACAATCACGGCAATTTTGCAGTGATTTTAATGCAGGTCAATGGGAGCATTAAAAAAAAACTAAAACGGGTCAAAAAGTGATCAGTGGTGTGGCATAGCCCTAAGATACAGTAATATAATATACTTTATGTGCTTGAGTATGACCATTCCTGATATAGTAAACTTGTGATTTAATAATCTACATTTTTCTGGTCCCTTGGCGTTGACTATATAAAGGAATTCTACTGTACAACTGATAACATCTTATGATTGTCACAATGAGTAACACACTGACCCCCAGCTGATGGCTACAGCATCCGAAGAAAGAAGTTCCTGTGGAGTCATCGCTGCAAAATAGCTGACATTAGCCAGAAGATAGATACATGTGACCAGCGGGATGGCAATCATCACAGCTCGTGGCAGATTCACCTGCATGACAGATATTGACATAATTACTATACCACAATTGCCAGTTAATAAAGTGTATCCGAGATGAACTTTTACTCATTGCATAATTGTGTTCCTTTCCTATTGTTTATAGTGCATTCCTCAAGCCAAATACTCCTTTGTTTTTGTTTTAATACTCTAATTCCCTATAAACTAAACAAGCCACGCCCAAAGGTTTCCAGAGAGCCAAGGCACTTTCAGACAGTAGCAAGGGTTTATGGGAAATCAGTCTGGGCAGGAGGAGGGGGAGGTATTACTAGCCAGAGATTTCAGAGGCAGAGGGGAGGAGGGAGGAGGAGGGGGGGGTGATTGGGTTTTTTCACAGCAGATGTAGATAAGCCTGCCTCTGTGTAATGTTTACAGACAACATGGCTGCTGTCATTGTATCACAGGAAGAAATAATCATATTCTATTAAAGCTGTTTGCAGCTAGATTTGTTGTGTAAACTATCTAAACTTTAGATAAGATATATAGACAAGTTACTTTTTATAGTTAGTTTTTCATCTCGGATCCGCTTTAATACTCCAGGCCAGAGATTGGTGGTCCTGCACACCTAGTGACAATGAGACACATAAGTCTCCATGGGCTTGCTCAGACCACACATGACTGTGGACTTTCCCCCTCGTGGGGTTCATTCTCACTAGATGTAGTGGACTAGCAAACTCTGCTTTGCTGTATTACCGGCCAGCTCCAGGAAAAAAAAATTCCTAAAGAGACGTAACTAAAAAAAAAAACAGCCTGGGGGGTACTTACCTTTGGAGGTTTCCCCCATCCTCTTCACCCTCTGGGATCCAGCACTGCCAGACCCCTAAAAATACAGCCAACATGCCACGATATTTACCTTCCCGGCTCCAGCTCAGGCACAGTAGCGGCTTTCCAATGGGCTCTGGCAGAAATAGCCGAGCCTGATTAGATTTTCTCTACTGCGCAGGTGTAAGTCTGCGCCTGTGCAGTAGAGTGGACCTGATCGGGCTCTGCTATTTCTGCCAGAGCCCATTGGAAAGCCGCTACTGCGCCTGCGCTGGAGCCGCCCGGGAGGATAAATATTTACATCGCTGGTGTTCAGGGGCTGCCAACGCTGGATCCTGAAGGGTGAGGAGGACGGGTGGAAACCTCATTAGGATCCAGAGGTTTCTCCCTCCCTAGGTAAATACCCCCCAGGGGCTGTTTCTTTTTTTACATATTCTCTTTAATATGTTCAGAAACAGGTCAGAACCTCTTCTCAATCGATACATGTATGGCCAGCCTGCACGATACCTTGAAATAAAGTAAGGCTGGGTTCACACTGTACTGGATGAAAAACAGATCAGTTTTTCCATCTGGTTTTACATTCCGCTGTCAATATTGGTCCCTGTCTGAAGCATCAGGCTTCCATTGGTTTGCAAAAGACCAATGGGAATCTTCCCTGAACACCAGGAAAGATTTTCATCGGTCCACTAGTCAGTGAACCAATGAGAATCCTTCCTGAGGAGTAACGATTCCCATTGGTCTATTGCAAACAAATTGTAGCCTGATGCATCTGATGGGGCTCTGGATCAGTATACCAGCATACAGGGACCCAAATGGACAGTGGCAGGTGAGTATTTTGTGAAACGTAGTTGGTGTGCAGCTTAGGGGGGTGGATATGGTTTGTTCTCATAGGCTAACATTCATTCCATTGACATCTGTTGCCATCCACTTCGTCCAGCAGATCCGGAATTATCACAGACTACCCATACTTGCATTATGCTTGACAGAACAGAATGAACACATCCGTTACCAACAGACTGACGTGAACAGATCCTATTGCTTTGCATAGGATTTGTACGCATCTGTTTGGATCAGTTCCGTTTTGTTCCTCTAAACTGAACTTTTTTTATTGCCAGTGTGAATGCAGCCTTAAACTGAACTCCGAACTTCCTTTCTGCTGTAAAAGATTAGCCACAGTGTTTGAATGTGTATTTAGCAACAACAGTCTATTATGTGTATTTCTATGCATTACCAGCTATACCCACAGGATGGCTATGTTTTAAAGTAGGAATTGTCTCCTATTTATATCCTGTGTCTGTAAAAGGAAGTTGTAAAGAGAAACTTGTTTGTATTCTTGATGTGTATTAGCCAAGAGAGCCATTAGCCATGAGGTCTGCTGATTTATATCTGTTTCTCCTGCATTCGACATTGCTGCCCATGAAGAGCCTAGATTATAATAGCCTTTCTAACACACAGCATTATAATGTTTATAGAAAAAAACATTTCTTCATCACAATTTTTTTGATGTTTTTACCTTCTGCAGAGAGCCTCAGTGTTTACTGTGTGCCAGAGATGCATTGGCAGAGCTCTCCTGCAGTCTATTCACAGTCACTAATAAGAGCTAATTAGACACTTTGATCTAATCTTTGAAACACAGAGAAGTGAATTCTACAGAAACGATTTGTGGGATAAAGACTTATTATGCGCTATGCAAGAGTTCACGTTTGCAGTCACATAATCAATTCATGGCTAATGGTGCACTAACCTCGGGGTTCTTCAGCTCCTCTGTCACATAGTTTAGGTTGTTCCATCCGTCATAAGACCAGAGTCCCTGATAAAAGGCCACTCCAACTGGACCAAAACCTGTGGCTGTGTTTTCAAAGGCGTTCCTCAATCCCTGAGTATTTCCTTTGGCCAAAAGAACGATGCCGCCCACAATAATGGCCAACAAGACCAAAATTTTAGCAGCTGTGAAGAAGTTCATAATAAAGGCCGAGAGCCTGACATTTAGGCAGTTGATGATGGTCAGGACAAGGATACAGGCGGCCGCTGTGAGCTTCTCCACCACTTGTGGAGATGGGCAGTCTTGGTAAAAGGAATTCACAACGTAACTGGCAAAGCTCAGAGAGATGGCAGCTATGGAAGCAGGTCTCACGGCAAAGACAGAAGTGAATGCCAGGACAAAAGCGGGTAACGAACCAACAGTCCGTAAAATATAAATGTATTCTCCTCCAGATTCCTTAATGACGGTGCCAAGTTCAACGTAGGAGAGAGCACCCAGCATAGCCAGGATGCCACAGGCTGCCCATATTAACAGACTGGCCCCAGGACTGCCCATGTAATACAGAACCCACTGAGGAGACATGAAGATCCCAGAGCCAATCATGGTGCCGGCTATCAGGGACACGGCACTGACCAGGCCCAGCTCCCTCTTCAGGTGTAGTTTTCCCTCCCCATTCTTCGTATTTCTGTCAGAGGAGTCGCGCCTTGCCCCTTCATTCATGGTGGGATGCCAGGATCCTCTGACTTCAGGGCCTTCTGAAAAACAGACGTACTTTTTCACAGCTAAACAGTGACAATTTACACCGAAGGTTAATTATTACAGACACATGTGCAAAGAACATTGCAGGATTTGTTATATTGCAGTTAATGATCTATTGAAAAACTGTGACTGGCATTTAATATCAAATCAGATGAGGGAACACAGCTGTCGCAATCAGGAATGGCAGTCAGATCAGGAGAAATGTCCACAGATGCTGCACAATCACTTGTGCCCACATTCTGCCCAAAAAAGGATGCTACAAAACACACTTAAAGAAGAACTCCAGTGAAAATAATGTAATAAAAAAAAAGTGCTTCATTTTTACAATTATGTATAAATGATTTAGTCAGTGTTTGCCCGTTGTAAAAACTTTTAAATCCCTGATTTACATTCTGACATTTATTACATGGTGACTTTTTTTTTTTTTTTTACTGTTGGCAGGTGATGTAGCTGCTGCATGCTTTTTTTGGCAGTTGGAAACAGCTGTAAACAGCTATTTCCCACAATGCAACAAGGTTCACACACAGGAAACTGCCAGGAGTACCACGGTCCTCAGAGTTTCTTGTGGGAGGGGTTTCCCCACAATATCAGTCATACAGCGCCCCATGATAAACTGTTTGTGAAAAGGCACAGATTTCTCATTTAAAAGGGGGTATCAGCTACTGATTGGGATAAAGTTCAATTCTTGGTCGGAGTTTCTCTTTAAGGGGCGTACACATCTTTGACCGATGTTGCCCGTCAGGGATCAGTACCTGATCTCTTTGGGTGACATCGATGGGACGGGTGTACACGAGAGCCTGCTGCACACTGAATAGAGACTGTCTACAAATCTTTGTCTGCAAAACTTTGTATGATCCCTTGTCAGTGGCTGAGCAGATGCAGTCATTAGAATAACTGTGCAGAGAGCAGAAAGTTTTTTCTATCTGTGCCCTTAGTTGTTAGTCTCCCAGGACAGGGAAAATAAACTTCTCCCCCCACAGAGCCCCCTGTGGCTTCCAGGCCCCCCTGTGGCTTCCAGGCCCCCCTGCAGGGTTTATTGTTACACCCGAGACACACGCGTCAGCTGTGTAGCCAGGGCCGGATTTAGGCCTAGGCCGCCTAGACAATGGCCTAGGGCACCACAGGAGGAAGGGCACCAAAGCAGCTTGCAAATGTTGCAATGCAGGGAGATCAGGCGAGCACCTGACCATGGTACTCTGCTGCTAGCCGCCTGTGCAGCAGCCAACTTGCTCTCTGTGCACGTTTGCATTGTGGCCGGCGGCTATGGACTTGGGCAGCATTGGAGAAGGAAAGGAAGAGGAAGCTTCTGCACTGGAGACGAGCTGAGAAATGAGTGACACTAATGGCTGCTGTGGTGTGAAGGCGAGCTAACTACCTATACTGAAGGGGGCGGAGTGAGAAAAGGAGGGATTAAGGGAGTCATCTGGCTAGCTATAGTGGAAGGAAAGGGGGAGGAGCCATCTGGTTACCTATACTTGAGGGAAGGGGAGGGGTCATCTGGCTACCTATACTGGCAGGAAAGGGGGAGGAGTCATCTGGCTACCTATACTGGGGGGGGGGGGTCATCAGGCCACCTATACTAGATGGAAGGGGGAGGGGTCATCTCACTACCTACTGAAGGTGGGCAGCTGGTGACAATGGCCTAGGGCGGTAAAGAGTACAAATCTGGCCCTGTGTGTAGCTGTATTTCTATGGGGGGGGGGGGGGGAGGGATGACGAGTGGTGCATGCGTGGTGTCACAGGGCAGGCAGGGAAGCAGTGCAAACAATAAGATCGACATCGCTGCTGTTGGTGCGTAGATCTGCCCGTGGTTCGCTCCCGTGTTGGGGGTCACTAGTTGCCGGCTGATTATCGGCTGAGGCAGTCATTATTAGGCGCCTCAGCCGACTTAAGTCAGGCGTGTGTGTGAGGCTTTAAAGAGATACTTAAGCCAGGAAAAAAAATGAGTTTTACTCACCTGGGGCTTCTAGCAGCCCCCTGCAGCAGTCCTGTGCCCTCGCAGCCACTCACTAATCCTCTGGTCCCCCGCTGCCAGCTAGTTTAATTTTTGATGACTTTTTCCGCATTCCCGACTGTAATTAGCAATATTGCGGGCCGCAACGCGTACAAAAATACGCATTGCCGCTACGCGTGGCCAGTCCTGTCGTCAAAAATGAAACTAGCTGGCAGCGGGGGACCAGAGGATGAGTGAGTGGCTGCGAGGGCACAGGACTGCTGCAGGGGGCTACTAGAAGCCTCAGGTGAGTAAAACTCATTTTTTTTTCTGGCTTAAGGTTCACTTTAAGAGGAACTGTAGTGAAAATGACATAATTAATAAAATTGTTTATTTTTTACAATATTCATTTATAGATTTTTTTTTTTACATCAGCCTTTATTAAACATAAGAAATCAAATGCAAATTCTGTTTTAAAATGTTTTAAAACAACATATCAATGAATGCAGCAGAGAGACACCTTATACATAAAACGTATATCACAGATAAACCAGCATTTAGCCGTGAGGTCAGCCCATCCTCCCCACCTTCAAAACCTAGTCCCAATACAATATTATCCAGAAGGAAAATACCTTTGTGTGAGAGGCCACTCGACCCCGTCACTGAATGCCACCAATCTAACCACCGAATTTTGCATTACATAAGGCCACCAAATAACCTGTCTTGAATTAGGGAAAAATCTGGCAATCCAGGAGTATTTAACCAGCCTAACCAGATCTTATCAAATTTGTGTGATGCATTTCTGTGAGCGTATATAAGCTTCTCCATTTTTAAATAAGCATTCACCTGTTTAATCCACATATCAACCATTGGAGGGCTTGAATCCTTCCATTTTATTAAAATCAATTTCCTGGCTTGAAATAACAAGCGATGTACCATAATTTGGGTGTGCTCCTGTCATTTTGGCTCAGAAGATAGGCCCAAAATACAAGCTTGAACAGACCTTTTACAGCGTTGTTTAGAAACCGCATCAATAAGATCCAACACTTCCCCCCAATATCTATATAATTTAGGACCACGCCAGAGCATGTGTATTAAGTCTCCGTGGTCTCTACTGCACCTGAGACAAATTGGGTCCTGTTTATAATGCATAGAGAAAAGACGTTTAGGGGTTAATAGGTTTCTATGAAGGATATTGAGTTGTGATAATTTCTGAGAGGCATTAGTAGAGACCAGGGGGACGTTCTGGAGGATCTCAGTCCAATCTTCTGTTGACAAATCACCCAAATTGTGCGTCCATTTCTCATAACAACTAGGAGGGAACTTCCTCAAAAATAGCCCAAGAATCAAAGAGTAGCAAGTTGAAATAAAGCCACTACGCCCATTATATTGACTGATGAAGTTGAAGACAGGAGATGATTGTAGACGTAAAGAGCGCAAAGAGCGCTGCTTTCTAACTGCATGTTTTAATTACATATACTGAAACTGCAATAATAATGAATTAGGTTTTTGAAGCAGTTGTAAAATTTCAGGGAAAGGCTTCACTTCCTCTTCATTTAACACCTGGACTAGTGAGGAGATCCCCCCCTTAACCCATTCTGAATTTATAGATTATTTAGTCAGTGTTTGCCCATTACAGTATAAAATCCTTCCTATTGCACAGCGCTGGACATTAGTTTAGGTTACAGACAATATTTATGGGTGACATGCAGCAATAAGACAATACAGGAATACAAGACAAACCAGATCACACAGCACAGTAGGAGTACAAGGTAATGCTTAGTCAGTCACTGGAAGGGAGCATGGAGATTAGGCAAGCCGAGTTCACTCAGATCCATAGCATGGGTTCACAGTAATGGAGGTGCATAATCAGGTAGGAGACATGAGGTGGAGGACCCTGTCTGAAGGCTTACAATCTAGAGGGAGAGGTAGTAACATGAAAGGTAGGAGACCAGAGTTCAGTTGCGGGTTTAGAGCACTAGTGTGTTTGTGTGTGTGTGTGTGGGGGGGGGGGGGGTAGACCTGAGTGAAAAGGTGAGTTTTTTGAGGGCCTTCTTGAAGATGTTGGAGGAGGGGGAAACCTTAAGGGAGTTCCATAGTGTTGGAGCAGCTCTTGAGAAGTCCTGGTGGCGTGCATGGGATTGGGTGATGCAGGTGGCAGTCAGGCGAAGTTCATTGGAGGAGCGGAGTGAGCAGCTAGATGTGTACCTCTGAGTAAGATTGGAAATGTATGTTGGGCAGGTTTTGTGGACAGACACAGTATCTTGAATCTAAATCTGGACTGAATAGGAAGCCAGTGCAGGGATTCACAGAGGGGAGCCGCTGTGGTGGAGCAATGGGAGGAGTGGATAATTCTGGATGCCGCATTCACGACAGACTGCAGTGGGGCATTTTGGGTCATAGGGAGACCAGACAGAAGGGCATTGCAGTAGTCAAGGCAGGAAGTTATGAGGGTATGGATGAGGAGTTTGGTGGTGACAGAGGTGGGGGGTAAAGGAGAGTGCGGAGTCCAGGGTGACAGCCAGACAGCGGTCATGAGAGGTAGGGCGAATGGTAGTGTGGTTAACAGTGAGATTCACATCTGGGAGGATCATAAATTCTGTTTTGTCCAGGTTTAGTTTCAGGAACCTAGCGAACATCCAGGAGAAGATGGCTGATAGGCCGGAGGAGACCTTGTCCATGGTATTGGTGAAAAGGTCAGGGGAGTGGAGGTAAGTATCATCTGCATACAGAAGATAGTTAAAACCCATGGAGGAGATAACCTTGCCAATGGAGGATGTGTATAGGTAGAACAGTAGGGGGCCAAGGACCGAGCCTTGGGGGACTCCCACCGAGAGGTGGTTGGGAGTGGATGAGGATACATTGAAGGAGGTTGTGAAGGAGTGGTTGGAGAGGTAGGATGAAAGCCAGGTCAGGGCGAGGTCGTGAATGCCCATGGACTGAAGGGACTGGAGGAGTAAGGCGTTTGTGAACCAGATGCTCAAGGAGTTTTTAGGCAGAGGGGAGGAGGGAGATAGGACAGTAGATGGAGGGTAGTGAGGAGTCGAGGGAGGGTTTCTTGAGCAGGGGTAGTAAAGTGGCCTGCTTAAAGTCTGAGGGGAAGGTGCCAGTGGATAGGGAGAGGTTAAACAGGGCAGTGAGGACTGGGGCCAAATCCAGGAAGTGAGGACAGAGTAAGTCAGAAGGGACGGGGTAAAGGGGGAGGTAGTGGTACGGGAAGTCTGCAGTAGGTGGTTGACTTCCTCAATGGTAGTAGGAGGCGTGAAGGAGGTGAGGGGAGGATAGGGTGGTGGAGGAGTTGGATGGGGAGGGGGTGGGAGGTGAGGATTGAAGGCTGGAAATTTCCTGACGAATGGAGACAATTTTGTAATTTCTGTTTGAAATGTTTGATACTGAGAGTTCTATGCAGAGGCAGGTACTGCTTGCTTGGCAGATGGAAAGATCAATTATTTCCCACAATGCAACGAGGTTCACAGACAGCAAATTGTCAGGACCATGGTCATGACATCACACTGCGGGAGGGGTTTCACCACAATTTCAACCATACTGTACAGGCCCCCCCGGATGATATATTCTAGAAAAGGCAAAGCTTTCTCATGGGAAAGGGGTATCATCTACTGGCATGAAGTTCAATGCTTGGTTGAAGTTCCTCTTTAAGGTTCTTGCCAGGATTTTTGGAAGGCTAACAACTAGGTATGCCTTGCTTTTCCTGCCTCTGGTCATTCTAGGGACACATTTGCATATGTCTGTACTCCTGAGGGAAATGCAAAGGAACTGATTTACCAATGTTTTCCCTGCCTGGAGATCATTAAAGGGATCTAAAGTAAAGCCTGTACACACGCTAGTTGGAGCTTGACTGAAGTGGACGACTGCATCAGCAACCCTTCCCCCTCGACCGCTCCGCCAACAATCTGTCCTGGTGGATCACTTCAGCCAAGTAACAGCTGAAAAAAAACAAGGAACACCAAGAGCCCCAATAGTGGAATATGTACTGGTAAATGGTTACTAGATCAAGTAAATATTAATACTCACAAACCAGGGTTACCATTAGGCAACCACTGTAAAGGCAGGTGGGGAGATTTTCCTGACCCCACTCAGGAATAAGAAGTCGCTCTCTGTAGATGAGAAAAAGGGAGTTCAACCCTCCACCCGGGGTGGACTCAATATTATGCAGGAGGACAGAGGCGCCAAAAGGATAAAAGGAAGCTAAATTCTTGGTAAATAGAGGAGGTAGTGGTGGACTTACCTCCTCCAAGTAGACACACAACGACTGTAGTAAAGACAGTCAATATATTTTATTTATGAACTCCAAATATGCAACACGTTTCGCAGGTTTGATCCCGCTTCATCAGGCAATAACAACGGAGCAATAGCATATGTGGTAAGTAGAAGAGCCAGGCACCTCTGTGTTTGATCTCCCTTCAGTTGGGGGCACCAATAGCTACTTAAAGAGACTCTGTAACAAAAAAAAGTTCCCCTGGGGGTTACTCACCTTGGGAGGGGGAAGCCTCATTGGGACCAGTAGCTGCAGGCAATCCAGCACTGCCTCCCCCGAAGCGTCCCGCAATCCTGGCCCGACAAGCCTGCCAAGGCTTGATTTATTTACCTTCCCTGGCTCCATCGGGGGCGTTTTTGCGGCTCTCAGCACGGAAATAGATGGAAATAGCTGATCTGCCGGGTCCGCTCTACTGCACAGGAGCAGGAGACTTGCGCCTGTGCAGTTGAGTGGCCCGGCGGCGATCGGCTATTTCCGCCTATCTCCGAGTGTAGAGCCGATACTGCGCCTGCGCTGGAGGCGGGAAGGTAAATATTTAGTTCCCCGCCGTTCCGGCAGCTTTTTCGCCACTGCCGTGGGACACAGGAAGTAGAGATGTGGCGAACGGTTCCCGAACCGTTCGCCGGCGAACATCTCTAAATTCATGGGCCTCTTACTACTTCCGGGTCGCAATGACCCGGAGTAGTACGCCTGCGCTGCCCGGCGGAGCGCGTCCTAGATCGCGCTCCCGTTGCCGGGCACTCTCTGCGCATGTGCGTGACGTCATGAGTGACGTCACGCTCATGCGCAGAGAGCGCCCGGCAACAGGAGCGCGATCTAGGACGCGCTCCGCCGGGCAGCGCAGGCGTACTACTCCGGGTCATTGCGACCCGGAAGTAGTAAGAGGCCCAGAGAGGTTCGCCAGGCGAACTGTTCGGCCCAACTCTAACAGGAAGACGGGGGAAGCCTCGATAGCATCCAGATGCTTCCCCTACCCAAGGTGAGTACTCCCCAGGGGAACTTTTTCTCGTTACAGGTTTTCTTTAATACTGAGGGTACCTTTGGCTACCTAATGCTGAGGGACACCTTTAGCTATGACGGGCAAGAGAAGTAAGGGAGAAGTGACAGTTCGGCCAGCCAGTACACTTGTGGCCCGGTTTGGTGGGGGTTTGTAGGTTCATGAAGGGCGAGGCCTATAGACTCCTGTGATGTAAATCCAGGCCTGCTGTTGGGCAATACAAAACTAGGAGCGAAAGTGGCGCAATTGGTAGTAAAGGAAAACTCTGCTGAAATCTAGTCTAATACCTATGGTGCAAAGTATTAGAACCGGTGAGCAAATTATCTGTATAAGATATCAAAAAATACCTGATCTACCACTTTATAGTATTGATTAAGGGCCCGTTCAGATCAGAAATGCGGATGGCCATGCGTGCGGAACGCGTGCGGACCGCAACGCGTACGAACGCATGGCCATCCGCGTTTGTGTGCGTTGCGTGGCTGATCCCATCACTGAAAAGTGAATGGGACAGCCACGCGTTTTTGCAAAATCTGCGTGCAGCATGCGTTCCCGGACCGCACAGGTCCGGAACGCATGCAGTGTGAACATCAGACATTGCACTCTATGCAATGTCTGATGTCGTGCGTTTTGGCCACCTGCACGCGTTTCCAAAACGCGGCTGGAAACGCGTGCAGTGTGAACGGGCCCTAAAACTTTACGGTATATATAGGAAGAGTTTCTGATGCTGGAACCAGAATAATTAACATACAACTGGGTATCCTGAATAATGTCTTACATTCTACTATATTTTGTTATGGTGCTGATGCTGCAAACTTACCTTGGAGTTATAAAATGTGTCAGCTGATAATTGGCTGTTTGTCTGATAAAAATTTATTTCGCAAAGGTTACTAAATTAGCAGCTGGTTGTTTATAGTCTGGTCTGGTAACTGATTCTGGACCGACGCAGTATGAATCTACGTCCAGCAGGTGGTGCTGCCGCTCTGACTGGACGTAGACATCCTGCTGAATCGTGTGTCGCAGCCGATTGCGCCGTTTTATCCCCGCCGCAATACACTCGCCCTGCTGTCTCTATGACAGCAGAGCTCTGTGAGCCGGTCAGGAGCTGGTTTCATTGGCTCCTGGCCTTGTGTTCACCGTAAGCCAATCCCATTGGCTTACATTGATTGATAGGGACAGGAGCCATTGAAAGCGGCTCCTGACCAGCGCACAGCGCTCTGCCATCATAGGGACGGCAGAGAGAGGGACCTGCGGTGGGGACAGAATGGTGGGAGTGGCGGATTATTGCTGCAATTCGTCGGGAGGTGGCGGTTTACCGTAACCAACAATCTCTGGTCCTTAAGGGGGCAGAGACTGCTGGTACAGAAGTGGTTAATTATCTTTCAGTTTCTCAACTTTAGGGTTTCACTAGTGCTACACCAGGTTTCTGGAAACATTATCTTCCTACCAGGAAACTGCCTCGGCTGCCTTGTGGGTAATCCAGCCCAGTACAGCGCCCTCCAATGCCCATCCACGCTTTGGACAGCGGACAGCCTATTAGATCAACTCAGCCGAGTGCTGGCCAAGGGAATTGTTCTCCCCACTAGGGATGCTCGTTCGGATTTCTTTTCCGATCAGAAATTGCATTTCCGCATCGGAATTGGAAGATCGGTAATAGATGTGCGGTGGGCGGATTTTCGTGGAAATTTTCATCGAAATTTCCGCCAATTTTAACATAGGTGCTAGAAACACCAAACTTGCAGGGTATGTTAAGTAGAAGAGTGGGAACAAGAGGCAAAACAATATTTCAAAAAGACCTTGTACTTTTTGAGAAAATCAATGTTAAAGTCTACGGAAATTTTTGAAAAAATCCGCATTGGAATGCGGAAATCGTTAGCGGTAATCAGCAATGGCGGAAAACTGAATTTCCGCGTAATCGGAAATTGGCAATTCTGACCAATCCTACGAGTCCTTACTCTGTTGCCCCTCCCCCCTGTAGAGAAGTAGAATGCATCACTAACCTGCAGACTAGCGATGTGTCTGTATAGCCTCAGTCCTGCAGTGTCACCCAAGGAATGGATCCCTGATCCCTGCTATTATATGTGTATGAGGATGTATATTCCCAGCTCTCCCTCATGTGTCTCGGTAGTGTCTGATGCAGTGTGTGCTCTGTTACCTGGTATCCTGTACAGTCCTGTGTTCCAGATCTCACCACATCCTGTTCCCAGTCTCTTTGTCCTTCCCCAATAGCATTATCTGCACTGCAGTATTCCCTGTACCTTGCATCTTCACAGAATCTTCTATTTACACTCAGTCTTCTTTCAGTTAGTTTAGCCCTTTCCTGGTTTCGCTCTTTTTGATTAAATTTGCCTTGTTGACCTTCTATTGTCTGTTGTGTTTTCTGTGTGTTTACATGTTTGCATTTGGTTGTTTGGTCAAAATCTCCTCAGTAAACTCACCTTTCCATTTACTGTAAATCCTTTTACCGAACTGTCGTCAGGCAGGTATGTGGGAATCAGGAAATGTGGGCACCTGCGGCAAATGGACTACTTGGATGCCCAATCGGCACTAATGAAAAATATCGGCTATTGGGCGCCAAAAGAAGAAATTTGAGCGCTCGATAAATAGTGGATGCTGGGCCCGTCCAAGCAAAATGTTTTGTTTTGAGAATTAGTGCTTTGAAATATATAGTTTTAAAATTCATTTTGACAATTGTCATTTTGTATATTATCGTTCTACATTTTTTTTAATCATGTGTTTTGGCAATTATTTCGTAAATTATGATTATGAAATGTATTGTCTTAGAAATGTATTGCTTTTTGTATTTACGTTATTTGCAGCAGTGATAGGAGGTTTTAGAGTTACACGTCAGGAAGGGGTTTTAGGGTTAGGTACCACCAGAGGGGTGGCACCGCCAGGGGGAATCTTACGGTTAGGTACCACCAGGGGGGGTCTTAGGGTTAGGCAACACCAGGGGGAGTCTTATGCTGGGCATACACGGCTTGATTTTGCCGCTAGATTCTCCCACTCAATCGTTTCCCCGGTCGATTCCGCAGTCAATTCACTTATCTTCCGCTTGTTTTTCTTTTCTTTTTTCATTCACTTCAATTCGGAATCGGGTCGGAGATCGGACATGTCGGAAATTATCTATCAAGCCATCTTAATGGCACAAAATCGAGCCGTGTATTCCCAGCTTTAGAGTTATCTACTACCAGGGCAGGTCTTATGCTGGGGATACACGGGTCGACCGGCGGCTCGATTAGCCGCCGGATCGACCCGAGCCGCGTCCCCGCTCGTCCGCGCGGGTCGATTCCAGCTCGTCCCCGCCGGCAGTCCTTATCAGCCGCTTCATTCCCTGCCATTGTCCGCCGGTGGAAATCGAGTGGGCTTGGGTCGAGCGGCATGATCGGGCCAGCTGAATATTATCAGCTGGCCGGATCAGCTGGTCGATACATGGTACAGAAACCTACCATGTATCCCCAGCATTAGTGTTGGGCACCGCCAAGGGGTCTTAGGGTTAGGCACCGCCAGGGGGGCGTCTTAGGGTTAGGCAGCGGAAGAGGGAGGGTTATGTGTGAGAGTAGGGTTAGGTTTCATTGTAGTAAAATATCGGTAATATTTACCAATGTTTTTCTATGCTCAGTACGTCAATAAATATATTTTTATTTTCATTGTTATAGACAATATTTTGTTCCCTTTTTAATACCGTTATTTTAACGTATTTATTTTTCTATTTCAGATAAAGATGATTTCAATCATAAGAAAAATATGTTGTTTTATAATTCAGACCACACTGGTCCTTTCTATCCTGGTTCATTTTCCTTCATCTTAACATGAAAATAATAAATCAATCTAAAGGATGGGAATAAAGTTTAGAGTCAATTAAACACATTTTTTAGCAGAAAAATACATATATTAATACAGATCTGTACATCAGTCCTGAAAGAGGGACAAATGAGGAGGAAAGAGGGACAGAAGGATTTGGTTCTCAAAGAGGGACAGTTGGGATCTATAGACTTTGATCAGCTGATAGATTTGTAAGGTTCTGATTTGCTGGTCATCATGATCATGTGTTAAACCAGGAAGTCATCACAGCAAATCAGAACCTTACAAATCCCCCCTCCCTGCCTCTGTGCCCAATACCCCCTTCCTCTTCCTGCCCGCTACCCCCTCCAGCTCGGCGGCACGTCTAGGACCGCCCCAGGGGGCAGGGCGCTACTTAATAGTAATAAAAATCCAAACATTTATATAGTGCTTTCTCCTGTCAGACTCAAAGCGCTCAAGAGCTGCAGCCACTGGGATGCGCTGAGGAGGCCACCCTGCAGTGTTAGTGAGTAATGCCTTGAAGTCCTTACTGAATAGGTACTGACGCTAGCCAGGATTCGAACCCTGGCCTCCCATGTCAAAGGCAGTGCCCTTAACCAGTACTCTATTCAGCCACTGATACTCTTCTTCTTGCTTGGATTGACCCTGGGGGCAGGGCACTACTTCTTCTTCTTGCTTGGACCATCCCCTTCTTCTTGCTTGGACCGGCCCTGGGGCTGGGCAGGGCACTACTTCTTCTTCTTGCTTGAAGGTTGGGGCACGTACTCTATTATATATATAGATTTCCCAGCCTCCCAGAGTCTCTTGTGGTATATCCCTGCCTTCCAGCACTCCCAATATGGTGTCCCACATTTCCAGTTTGTCTTTAGGTTAGTTCCATCTTTTTAGTGCCTATCACAGCGTTTTCTACATCCTCAGATCAATAGTAATTTAGCACTGATTATGGGCGTAAAAGCTGTTAAAAGACAACTGAACTGAGAGGGATATGGACAAGGCCAGATTTACCATTAGGCACTGTAGGCACGTGCCTACAAACGCCTCATGACAGAAAGGCGGCTCCTTCCCCTCCCCGAGCGCCTCCCTCCTTCCTTCCCCATGCAGAGTCCTGATGAGAGTGTAAATGGAAGGTTAGTCACCCTGCTCTCTGCATTCCACTGACCAGATCTCCCTTCAGTCAGGGGCACCACTAGCTACTTAATACTGAGGTTACTTCTGGCTACTTAATACTTGAGGGCACCTCTAGCTACTTTATACTGAGGTTACTTCTGGCTACTTAATACTTGAGGGCACCTCTAGCTACTTAATACTGAGGTTACTTCTGGCTACCTAATACTTGAGAGCACCTCTAGCTACTTTATACTGAGGTTACTTCTGGCTACTTAATACTTGAGGGCACCTCTAGCTACTTAATACTGAGGTTACTTCTGGCTACTTAATACTTGAGGGCACCTCTAGCTACTTAATACTGAGGTTACTTCTGGCTACTTAATACTTGAGGGCACCTCTAGCTACTTAATACTGAGGTTACTTCTGGCTACTTAATACTTGAGGGCACCTCTAGCTACTTAATACTGAGGTTACTTCTGGCTACTTAATACTTGAGGGCACCTCTAGCTACTTAATACTGAGGTTACTTCTGGCTACTTAATACTTGAGGGCACCTCTAGCTACTTTATACTGAGGGTACTTCTGGCTACCTAATACTAAGGGGCACCTGTAGCTACCTATGACAGGCAAGGGAAGTAAGGGAGAAGTGACAGCTGGGGCAGCCAGCACACTTGCACTGCAGTTTGGTGGGGGTTTCTAGGTTCATGGAGGGCGAAGTCTAAGGTGCCAGCCGCCAGGACATCTGTGCCTATAGGCTCCTGTGAGGCAAATCCGGGCCTGGATAATGAGGCTGACATATTACAATGCGAATTGTCTGGCTGCCCTGCTGATCCTCCAGAATGATCAGCAGGACACCATGCAACTGGTATTGTTTAAATGGAAATCTCTTCTCAATTCAGGTATTTACAGTAAAAGAAAACCCTTCTCAATTCAGGTATTTACAGTAAACAATAGAAGTGACATGCCAGTACCTTAAATAGGGTTCAAATTACGTTTGCTAGGAGTTCCTTGCTACATAACAATAACAGCTTACAAGGGAGGATTTATCAAGTAAAATGCAAAGAAAGCTATTTCCACTAAATATTTTTACTATTATTTTTTGTTTGTGTACCATTTTGGGCAAACCACAAACCACACAATGTTCAGACTGCATAAACAGTCTATGTTATTCATACAGAATAAAACCAGAAGCCACCTGAGAGTGCGTATACCAACAATCATAATTGCAGCAGTCCTCACTGTTCTGTGTCACTTAATACATAGCTCCCAACTGTTCCTCTTTTGGAGGGACAGTCCCTGTTTGGGAGCCATGTCCCTCTGTCCCTCGGTCCTCCTCATTTGTCCCTCTTTCAGAACTTTGTCCCTCTTTCTATGTAAATATATATATTTCTGTACTAAAAATGTGTTTGATTGACTCTAAACTTTATTCCCATCTTTTAAATTGATATATTACTAATTTTAAAATGTTAATATGAAGGAAAATGAACCAGGATAGAAAGGACCAGTGTGGATTGAATGATAAAACAACATATTTTTCTTATGAAATGTTTATGGTATGCGTAACTAGGGATGTGACAAGGGTCGTGACCAGGGGTGTGGCAGGGGCGTGACCAGGGGGTGTAGCAGGGGTGTGGCTTAAGTGTCCCTCTTTCTAATCTCAAATAGTTGGGAGGTATGCTTAATACCCTACTCACGTTTACGGTGTGTTGCTGTCACCACTTCTGAGGGACGACCCCACAGGCTGGCAGGTCCACCCGCTCACTGTGTCCCTGCGCACTGTATGAGTGGGCAGAGTAATCCCTGATGGTGTAATATCCACAGGCTGGCAGGACCACCCGCTCACTGTGCCAGCGCACTGTATGAGTGGGCAGAGTAAACCCTGATGGTGTAATATCCACAGGCTGGCAGGACCACCCGCTCACTGTGCCAGCGCACTGTATGAGTGGGCAGAGTAAACCCTGACGGTGTAATATCCACAGGCTGGCAGGACCGCCCGCTCACTGTGCCAGCGCACTGTATGAGTGGGCAGAGTAAACCCTGACGGTGTAATATCCACAGGCTGGCAGGACCGCCCGCTCACTGTGCCAGCGCACTGTATGAGTGGGCAGAGTAAACCCTGACGGTGTAATATCCACAGGCTGGCAGGACCGCCCGCTCACTGTGCCAGCGCACTGTATGAGTTAGCAGAGTAAACCCTGACGGTGTAATATCCACAGGCTGGCAGGACCACCCGCTCACTGTGCCAGCGCACTGTATGAGTGGGCAGAGTAAACTCTGACGGTGTAATATCCACAGGCTGGCAGGACCACCCGCTCACCGCACCAGCGCACTGTATGAGTGGGCAGAGTAATCCCTGATGGTGTAATATCCACAGGCTGGCAGGACCGCCCGCTCACTGTGCCAGCGCACTGTATGAGTGGGCAGAGTAATCCCTGATGGTGTAATATCCACAGGCTGGCAGGACCGCCCGCTCACTGTGCCAGCGCACTGTATGAGTGGGCAGAGTAATCCCTGATGGTGTAATATCCACAGGCTGGCAGGACCGCCCGCTCACTGTGCCAGCGCACTGTATGAGTGGGCAGAGTAATCCCTGATGGTGTAATATCCACAGGCTGGCAGGACCGCCCGCTCACTGTGCCAGCGCACTGTATGAGTGGGCAGAGTAATCCCTGATGGTGTAATATCCACAGGCTGGCAGGACCGCCCGCTCACCGCACCAGCGCACTGTATGAGTGGGCAGAGTAATCTCTGATGGTGTAATATCCACAGGCTGGCAGGACCGCCCGCTCACTGTGCCAGCGCACTGTATGAGTGGGCAGAGTAATCCCTGATGGTGTAATATCCACAGGCTGGCAGGACCGCCCGCTCACTGTGCCAGCGCACTGTATGAGTGGGCAGAGTAATCCCTGATGGTGTAATATCCACAGGCTGGCAGGACCGCCCGCTCACCGCACCAGCGCACTGTATGAGTGGGCAGAGTAATCTCTGATGGTGTAATATCCACAGGCTGGCAGGACCGCCCGCTCACTGTGCCAGCGCACTGTATGAGTGGGCAGAGTAATCCCTGATGGTGTAATATCCACAGGCTGGCAGGACCGCCCGCTCACTGTGCCAGCGCACTGTATGAGTGGGCAGAGTAATCCCTGATGGTGTAATATCCACAGGCTGGCAGGACCACCCGCTCACCCCACCAGCGCACTGTATGAGTTGGCAGAGTAAACCCTGACGGTGTAATATCCACAGGCTGGCAGGACCGCCCGCTCACTGTGCCAGCGCACTGTATTAGTTGGCAGAGTAATCCCTGATGGTGTAATATCCACAGGCTGGCAGGACCACCTGCTCACCGCACCAGCGCACTGTATGAGTGGGCAGAGTAATCCCTGATGGTGTAATATCCACAGGCTGGCAGGACCGCCCGCTCACCGCACCAGCGCACTGTATGAATTAGCAGAGTAAACAGTGACGGTGTAATATCCACAGGCTGGCTGGCCTTCCCTTGTGAGAGCAATCATCCAGTTCTTCATTAGGTGACTCTGCCCTTTGCCAGTGTGCCAGTGTGTGGTTTGGCACTGGGAATCCTATTAGCTGTTGTATCCAAGTAAGCTTGTTTTCTGCATAATGAATGTTTAGCTCACCCATTGTTCATGCAGCCATTCACATAGGTGGCTGTGTGTATGACCACAAACCTACGGTGCTGCAACAACAGTAGAGACCTTTGGATCGGGTAACAGTGAAAGCGTTGCAACACGAAGGAAAATATGTTACAACTAGGAGTGTATTTTTTAAAGGACATGTGAAATGAGAGGGATATGGAGGCTGATGTATTTATTTCCTTTTAAAGAGGAACTGTTGCGAAAATCTTAAAATTTAAAACACATACAAATAAGAAGTACATTTCTCCCAGAGTAAAATGAGCCATACATTACTTTTCTCCTATGTTGCTGTCACTTACAGAAGGTAGTAGAAATCTGACATTACCGACAGGTTTTGGGTTAGTCCATCTCTTCATGGGGGATTCTCAGCATGGCCTTTATTCTTTATAAAGACACTCCCTGAAGAAGATTTATACAAAGATGCTGGCCAGCCTCCCTACTCACCTTACACTTCTTTGGCAGTTGGAGGGAGCAACTGCCATTCACTAAGTGCTTTTAAAAATGAAGAAAACCCTGAGAATCCCCCATGAGAAGATGGGCTAGTCCAAAATCAGTCGGTAATGTCAGATTTCTACTATTTACTGTAAGTGACAGCAACACAGGAAAAAGGTAATTTATGGCTCATTTAACGCAGGAAGAAACGTACTTCTTATTTGTATGTGTTTACATGTATTTAAAATTTTTGCGACAGAGGTCCTTTAAACAATGCTGATTGCCTGGCTGGCCTGCTGATCCTCTGCCTCTAATACTTTTAGCCATAGACCCTGAACAAGCATGGAGAAAAGGTGCTTCTGACTGAAATCTGACTAGATTAGCTACATGCTTGTTTCAGGTGTGTGATGAAGACACTACTGCAGCCCAAGAAATCAGCTGGACTGCCAGGTAACAGGTATTGTTTAACCACTTTCCCTGTCTGCGGCAGTATATCTACGCCCCGCAGGACTTCAGTTCTCGCACAGGGGTGTAGATAGTCATATTCTAGTTATAATGCACGTGCCCGTGACCTGCCCCCACAGCAGAGTAGTGGGCAAATAGTAAAATTACACCTACATTCATAAAATTAAAGCGGAATATAACCCTGCATTTCAACTTTGCTCTAAAACATTATTTACAGCATATTATATGCAACCAGCATTTTTTTTTTACTAGACCAGCATTGGAAGGGTTACACACAGAGCTTTAAAGTTCCTGGAGAGAACTGCTCCCTGAAGCCGAAATTTAGATAGATACATTTAAGCAAAACAAAATGTAACAGCTGTGGAATGTGACTCACTCTCTCTGACTGTGCAGGAGCTGGAGGACAACCAAAGAGTGTGTAACATTCAATACTTGTTACATTTTGTTTTGCTTAAATGTATCTATCTAAACTTCGGATGCGTATGCATTTCTCTCCAGGAACTTTAAAGCACTGTGTAACCCTTCCAATGCTGATCTAGTGAAAAAAAAATTCCGGTTGCATATAATATGCTGTAAATAATGTTTTAAAGCAAAGTTGAAATGCAGGGTTATATTCCGCTTTAAGTAATAACAGATACAATCCCTCATTAATTAACCCCTTACCCCCTCCCCCCCAACAAACACACACCACACACACACGCACGCACGCACGCACGCACGCACGCACGCATGCACGCACACACGCACACACACACACAGATACCAAAATAAAATACTTGTATATACTGTATATATATATATATATATATATATATATATATATATATATATATTTACATAAATATTGCACAGCAAATGTGTGTTTGTGTCTGTCCTGGCAATATGAAAGGAAGGGAGGGGTTCTTTATATTTGTCATCATGCAGCTGAAAAAAGGCTGCTATTTATTATTATAATTTAGAAAATAAATTTTATTTCTGAAATCTTGTATTTTTAATTTGGGTCCACTTTAAAGGGAACCTTAACTGCCGCGGAAAAATAAATTCACTTACCTGGGGGCTTTCCCAAGCCTCCTGCAGCCGTCCTGTGCCCGCGCCGGTCCTTCGGTGCCCTCCGGTCTCCCTCCGCCGCTTAGTTTCGTTTTCGGACGACTGCCAGTCGTCCTCGGGCCTCTTCCGCATTCCTCGTCGTAAACTGCAGTAAAGCGCGTCCGCATGACGCCAAACGTGTCATGTGCATGACGCCAAACGCGTCATGCGGACGCGCTTTACTGCAGTTTACGACGAGGAATGCGGAAGAGGCCCGAGGACGACTGGCAGTCGTCCGAAAACGAAACTAAGCGGCGGAGGGAGACCGGAGGGCACCGAAGGACCGGCGCGGGCACAGGACGGCTGCAGGAGGCTTGGGAAAGCCCCCAGGTAAGTGAACTAATTTTTCCACGGCAGTTAAGGTTCCCTTTAAGGACCAAGGTAATTGAACTCTATGCCCTGTTTTGGTGGTTACCTGGCTGGCAGGGTGCAGATTTCAATCACCGTCGTTGCGCGCATCCGTCGCTCCCACCGATCTCGTCACTGAATCCCCGCCATGTCCCGTCGCATCTCACTTGCTCTGCCTGTCTCTATGACGGCAGCCACAGTACCCATACTACGCTGATTGTTAGAATATCATTGCTATGCATTTGGGATTCACTGGAACAAATGTGGTTTAGTAAATCCAATCGGTGGTCCCACTGCTGCAAACCAAAAAGCTTATGTGTAAACACCTCATCTGCATTCTAATTCTAGATTAGTGATTCAGAAGTTTCCAGATTTTCATTAACTAGTACTTGACTGAGGGGTTTTTCCCCTCTAGAGCAATTTTCACATTTTAGCACTTCTCCCTGTCAATTGCCAATAACTTTTTCACTACTTATCGCAACAAAATGATCTACAGTGTATCTTGTTTTTTTTCCCACCAATTAGGGTTTCTTTGTGTGGCACATTTTGCTAAGAATTCTTTTATTCTAAATGCATTTTAATGGGAATAATAAGAAAAAAATGGAAACAAAAATTATTTCTCAGTTTTCAGCCATTATAGTTTTAAAGTGGTCTGAAGCTCTGACATAACATTCAATAAAAATGTATTTTCCTACTTTTTATTACTCATACAGTTATCATATTTGCTTTTGTGCACAATATTGTCTGCTTACAAATTGCGAGTTTGCGAAGTGTAGTTTTCCTTACCCTGAAAGCTGGCATTGCATTTTATTCTTTTTCTTTTATAACTGCTTTTTATTATATATTAAAATCTTCTAATTAGCTATTCTGAACACTGTGTGTGCCTGAAGCAGAGACAGTTTCTCAGAGAGTGTTTGTTTACATTCCAGTGTTGATACATTTGTATTTAACAAGTAAAAAATATATACTGTTATCTGCAGTTTGGATGCGGATTTGAAGCCGATTAACAGGAGAATTTTTTTTCTGGTATATTTTTTTCTGGTATATATAATATATAATTTTCACTCAAGGTGCAGTTATAGCACTGCACTAGCACAACCACTATTTCCCTAACTTTTTAGCAATCCTTACTATGATTTGATATGAACCAGGCGAGGGTTATAATTGATAGCAGACCTTTTTTTTTTTTTTTTTTTAAATAAATTCCCCTGCAAGTCTGCTGGATTCTTCAGTGTTAGAAAATCACAACCTGTGTGTCATTGACCTCAATTCACTAAACTTATCTCCTGTCTTTAATAACTCTTCTAGAGTTGTTACCATGGTGATAAGGCATGTAGTATTCAGGTAACATTTTACCTCAGGCAAGCCTAAAGTTAACTCTTCTGTCTTTAAATTAACTCTCCAATCCTTAAAATAACTCCAGAGCTAAAGACAGGCTGTTAATTAACTGCGTGTGAAAATAACTACAGAGGAGGTAACTTAACTACAGAGGAGGTAAATTAACTACAGGAGAGGTAACTTAAGGAATGAAGAGGTAAGATAACTCTCTCACGTGTGGAGGTAAATTTTCTCTTGCCTTATTATCTCCAGCATGATCTTAGTGAATTGAGGCCGTTCGGCTAACATCCTCATAGTTCTGCAAAATCATTATGTAATGTCCCCACCTAGTGGTGGAAACTAGCTTAACAATAAAACCTTTTTAGGGTTAGTGTGGACACCAAGAGCGCTTCTGAGCTTGCGCTTCGAAAAGCGCTTGGCTAATGTAATTCATTGGGATTGATCACACCAGAGCAATGTGATTTTTTTCGCAAACGCGGGTCCTGCAGCATTTTGGAGCGATTACGCCTCAATGTTAAGTATAGGAAAAGTGGAAAAATGCTCTAAAAACGCTAGAAGGCCCCATTCACACTACAGCGTTTTGCTGGCGATTTTGGCAAAACGCTCAAGCGCTAGTGCTTTTCAAAGCGCTAGTGCTTTAATACCCTATGGGCCCATTGTTACTTGGGCGATTTGCATTAATTGCCGGTGATTAAAGCGGAACTGTAAATTCGCTGAAACCAAACAATTTCCTGCCCGAGGCTCCATTCTCCAGTGCGAGCTACTTTCGTCACCGCCGACTTTCAATGCGCCGATTTCTTCGCGTTCCCGCCCGCTATAGCTGCTAGGCTGCTGGAGGCTTGAGGAAGCCCCAGGTAAGTGAAACTGTTTGGTTTCAGCGAATCTACAGTTCTGCGTTAACGAAAATTGCCAAACACAAACGCCTGCACCATTTTCAGGCGATTTTCTGGTGATCGCGTCAGTGCTATAGAAGCGCTAAACTCGATCAGGGGAAAATCGCTGCAATGTCCAGTGATTTTTCCACGTGAAATCGTGGATAAATCACTCCCGCAAAACGTTTTGCGCTTTTAAGTGTGAATAGGGCCGAACAGAGCAATTTTCCTAGCGTTTTGTTTTTTTAAAAGCTGATCTCTTCCTGGTCAAAGTGTAGAAGAAGGATACAATCACTACACAAAAATGCTCCAAAAAACGCTAGGCATAAAGAGAAAATCAATTGGTTCATGCCTGAAATCACTAGAAAACCGCTTAGCATTTGCAATTACGCTAGCGATTTTTGGTGTGTACTAGCCCTTACATGTGCTTCAGAATCAACTTTATTCACCAAATACGATAATTATCCTAGTCAGAATGATTTAAGGTATACATGGCATTGGATAAAGTGCAGATAACAGACAGTGAGAAGCAAACATTAAAGGCACACATAGGCCTGGTGCACACCAAAAACCGCTAGCAGATCCGCAAAATGCTAGCAGATTTTGAAACGCTTTTTCTTCTTTTTCTGTAGCGTTTCAGCTAGCGTTTTGCGGTTTTGTGTAGCGGTTTTGGTGTAGTAGATTTCCTGTATTGTTACAGTAAAGCTGTTACTGAACAGCTACTGTAACAAAAAACGCCTGGCAAACCGCTCTGAAGTGCCGTTTTTCAGAGCGGTTTGCGTTTTTCCTATACTTAACATTGAGGCAGAAACGCATCCGCAATCCAAAATCTGCTGCAGCCCGGGAGTATGCGTTTCTGCAAAACGCCTCCCGCTCTGGTGTGCACCAGCCCATTGAAATACATTACCCTAGCGGATCCGCACCCGCAGGAGGATCGCAAACCGCAGCGGAAACGCTCTGGTGTGCACTAGGCCATAGAGATTAGAGCACAGGTTCAGTGGTTCAGAGATTCTTTCATTTTCATGGATTTTTTTTCCTCACAAAAGTCCAGTTAAATCCCTTGTATCTGTCCGTGGAAAGTTAGTGTTTCTTGGTCTCTGGGCTCCCAAAAGGGCATTTAGTTTACAAGCTAATAAGTTTGGTGCGAGTGGTATTAAAATCTATCAGTAATTTTATTTTACCAATATTATTCTATTAAAAACATTATGCTTGCGTCAAACTCCTTTCCTAATCCCTCCTCTCACACTAACACTAATCTCCCACCACCTACACCTAACACTAACCCTTCTACTATCCCTACACCTAACACTAACCTCCCCCCACCTACACCTAACGCTAACACTCCTACTACCACTACACCTAACACTTGCCTCCCACCACCTACACCTAACCCTTCTACTACAACTACATCTGACACTAACCCTCCTACTACCACTACATATAACACTAATCCTCCTCCTACTCCTATTACTGACCCTCCTACTACTGCTATACCTAACACTAACTCTCCTACTACCACTATACCTAATACTAACCCTCCTATCACAACCCATAGCACTAACCCTCCTACTACCTCTAAACCTAATACCTAACACTAACCCTTCTACTATCCCTACACCTAACACTAACCCTCCTACTACCACTACCACTACACCTAACACTAACCCTCAACTACTGCTACATCAAACACTAACCGTCCTACTACCCCTACACCTGATGCAGGGCATACACGGCACATTTATGCACCGGTATCGAACCAGCGGCTCGATGCCGGCGCGTCACCACTCGACCGCGTGTGCGCGCGGATCGGTCCCCGCGGGCTTCCCTTATCAGCCGCTCGATTCCCCGCTATTGTCCGCCCGCGGGGAAATCTATCCGGCAGGTCATCGGACCTGTCGGATATTATCAATCGAGCCATCAGCGGTTCGATTGATAAGCCTGCGGCCGAGCTGTGTATGCCTAGCATAACACTAACCCTCCTACTACCACACTAAACCTTACACTAACCCTGCTTCTGCTGCTACATCTACTATCACTGTGCGCCTATCACTAACCTCACTCCCACTACACAACACTAACTTCACTATCACTAAATCTAACACTACACTACATCTAACACTAACTCACTGCCACTACACCTAACACTAACGTTTTTCCACTACACCTAACAATGACTATAAATCATGTGTAAAAATTGTAATAATAATATTGGTTGTATATTTTAGATATTGGTCTGATTATATCTTTTGTGGTGAAGCCTGCCACCTAGTGGCTAAATATCTGTATACGCCTATACGCTTATACTGCCTGATTTATTACAGGGTACCCAGTAACCCATACAGGTCAAACTCTGGCCCATGGACCAAATTTGGCTAGCAGGCCATCAAATTTGAGAGGTTTCCCCAGTTTGCATTTTGTTTGGCACACTGTAGACCGCCAGGGAAGCTATATAGGGGGTGAAGTCCTAGATCAACAGGGAAGCCATATGGGGGAGGTAGGGGGAAAGCACTAGACAGCAGTGAACTGTATAGTATAGCAGAGGGAGGGGGATCAATAAAGACCAGGGAACTGTTTAGAAGTGTAGGGGGGGGGGGGGCACTAGACACCAGGAAACTATTTAGGGGTAGAAGGGGAACCTTTAGATACCAGGGGGAACCAGGGAACTGTATAGGGGAGGGAGGACCACTAACCAACAGGGAACTGTATGGGGAGGGAGGACCACTAGATGCCAGGGAACTGTATAGGGGAGGGAGGACCACTAGATGCCAGGGAACTGTATAGGGGAGGGAGGACCACTAGATGCCAGGGAACTGTATAGGGGAGGGAGGACCACTAGACGCCAGGGAACTGTATAGGGGAGGGAGGATCACTAGATGCCAGGGAACTGTATAGGGGAGGGAGGACCACTAGATGCCAGGGAACTGTATAGGGGAGGGAGGACCACTAGACGCCAGGGAACTGTATAGGGGAGGGAGGACCACTAGACGCCAGGGAACTGTATAGGGGAGGGAGGACCACTAGATGCCAGGGAACTGTATAGGGGAGGGAGGATCACTAGATGCCAGGGAACTGTATAGGGGAGGGAGGACCACTAGATGCCAGGGAACTGTATAGGGGAGGGAGGACCACTAGATGCCAGGGAACTGTATAGGGGAGGGAGGACCACTAGATGCCAGGGAACTGTATAGGGGAGGGAGCACCACTAGATGCCAGGGAACTGTATAGGGGAGGGAGGACCACTAGATGCCAGGGAACTGTATAGGGGAGGGAGGACCACTAGATGCCAGGGAACTGTATAGGGGAGGGAGGACCACTAACCAACAGGGAACTGTATAGGGGAGGGAGGACCACTAACCAACAGGGAACTGTATAGGGGAGGGAGCACCACTAGATGCCAGGGAACTGTATAGGGGAGGGAGGACCACTAGATGCCAGGGAACTGTATAGGGGAGGGAGGACCACTAACCAACAGGGAACTGTATAGGGGAGGGAGGACCACTAGATGCCAGGGAACTGTATAGGGGAGGGAGGACCACTAGATGCCAGGGAACTGTATAGGGGAGGAAGGACCACTAGATGCCAGGGAACTGTATAGGGGAGGGAGGACCACTAGATGCCAGGGAACTGTATAGGGGAGGGAGGACCACTAGATGCCAGGGAACTGTATAGGGGAGGGAGGACCACTAGATGCCAGGGAACTGTATAGGGGAGGGAGCACCACTAGATGCCAGGGAACTGTATAGGGGAGGGAGGACCACTAGATGCCAGGGAACTGTATAGGGGAGGGAGGACCACTAGATGCCAGGGAACTGTATAGGGGAGGGAGGACCACTAACCAACAGGGAACTGTATAGGGGAGGGAGGACCACTAACCAACAGGGAACTGTATAGGGGAGGGAGCACCACTAGATGCCAGGGAACTGTATAGGGGAGGGAGGACCACTAGATGCCAGGGAACTGTATAGGGGAGGGAGGACCACTAACCAACAGGGAACTGTATAGGGGAGGGAGGACCACTAGATGCCAGGGAACTGTATAGGGGAGGGAGGACCACTAGATGCCAGGGAACTGTAGAGGGGAGGGAGGACCACTAGATGCCAGGGAACTGTATAGGGGAGGGAGGACCACTAGATGCCAGGGAACTGTATAGGGGAGGGAGGACCACTAGATGCCAGGGAACTGTATAGGGGAGGGAGGACCACTAGATGCCAGGGAACTGTATAGGGGAGGGAGGAGGCATTAGACACCAGGGAACTGTATAGGGGAGGGAGGACCACTAGATGCCAGGGAACTGTATAGGGGAGGGAGGAGGCATTAGACACCAGGGAACTGTAGAGGGGAGGGAGACCCATTTCGGAAAACAGTATGATTTGAACTTATGGTGCATACATACATTCAGTTTTGATTTGACAATGATCGGCCAATTGTACCACTTTCATGTAGTAGGAGAGCTTACCTGTTCATAGATTTCAAAATCCGTTGCCCCAACCCTACTACAAGGATGTGTGTATACACTCTTATGCTCCCGCCGCGTCCCCGCTCGTCCGTGCGTGCACGTGGATCGATTACTGCTCGTCCCCGCCGGCGCTCCTTATCAGCTGCTCGATTCCCTCAATGGCGGGGATCGAGCGGGCGGGGGTCGAGCAGCGTGATCGGACCAGCTGAATATTATCAGCTGGCTGGATCAGCTGGTCAATACACGGTACAGAAACGTACCTTCTATCCCCAGCATTAAAATGAACCTGAGATGATACATACCTGGGGTTTCCTCCAATCCCCTTTGGCCTGATCGCTCCCTCGCTGCAGACACATGGGTTGGCTGCAAGGAGGTTGATCACGTGACCAGAACGGTTGGTGGCGGGTAGAGGAACGCCCGCTGCAAGACATCTCTGTGTATCACACGCATGCATGAAAGGCAGACTCTACAGTATAATGGGTTGCTAAAGATGTGAGCACTGCAGGAGTACATAATATGACTCGGTATGTGCAATAAGCTTAATAAGGGCCCGTTTCCACTAGTGCGAATCTGCATGCGTTTTCTACATGTAGATTTGCATAAGCAATAGAAGAGGATGGGCCTGTTTCCACTTGTCAGGTATTCTGTGCAATTTGTCATGCAGAAAAAATCTGCACGGCAGACCCATCAGAATTTGCACGCTGCACACCCACTCGCGATTTGTCGGTAATGTAATTAATAGGAAAACCGCAAACATTTTAGTCTTGCAGTTTTCCATGCGTTTTCGCGTAAAAAACCTTGTCAATGCTTACCGGCATTGACATAGTTAAAATCGCATAGCGCAAACCGTGAGCGAATCCGCGTTAAAATCTGCATACAAACGAGAACGAATCCGAAATTGCATGCGGATTTGTTGACGCGTTTTTCGCAACGAAATCGCGACGCAGTAGTGGAAACGGGCCCTTAGGCATTTTTCAGATTTATTCCTGGCTTTTTGGGATCATAAAGGAATTACCATTAACATGTTTTATGAAGACATAATGCATGTGGCATCACGTGGTCCCGCCAGCCAATCGCCGCACAGAGTGGCCGCTCCAGGAAGTAAACACTGCACGTCACTGAGTGCAGTGAATATTAATTAGCCATGTGGCTGGCCACGGAGGAGGAGGGGAGACCTCCTCCTCCAACATTACTGAGCATGTGCAAACAGTCTAATGCGGCTTAGCAGAGTATAACGCACAGCATGCAGCAGTTTATTTAAAGGGAAGGTTCAGGGAACTCTTGAAAAAAATAAAAATCCCTATCCACTTACCTGGGGCTTCCTCCAGCCCGTGGCAGGCAGGAGGTGCCCTCGCCGCCGCTCCGGAGGCTTCCGGTCGTCTTCGGTGGCCGACCCGACCTGGCCAGGCCGGCTGCCAGGTCAGGCTCTTCTGCGCTCCATGGCTGGGCTCTTCTGCGTCCCACGCGGGCGCGCTGACGTCATCGGACGTCCTCCGGGCTGTACTGCGCAGGCGCAGAACTACTGCGCCTGCGCAGTACAGCCCGGAGGACGTCCGATGACGTCAGCGCGCCGGCGTGGGACGCAAAAGAGCCCAGGCATGGAGCGCAGAAGAGCCCGACCTGGCAGCCGGCCTGGCCAGGTCGGGTCGGCCACCGAAGACGACCGGAAGCCTCCGGAGCGGCGGCGAGGGCACCTCCTGCCTGCCACGGGCTGGAGGAAGCCCCAGGTAAGTGGATAGGGATTTTTATTTTTTTCAAGAGTTCCCTGAACCTTCCCTTTAAACGTGCAGCGTTACAATGTAACGCAACGTGGGCACTGTGAACAGCCCATTGATTTTTCATTACTGTGCGGTGGGCTGCGTTACAGGCTGCACTAACGTGCGCCTTTAATGTCCCACTGTGAAAGCAGCCTAAAAAATGCAAGTGTCAAAAGTGGGTGTAGTGGATTACTCTATAAAGGACTGAGTGTTTTTGCCCTTCCCACTAAAAGGAGCTTTCTCAAATATATTTTTATACAAAATGAAAGAAGAACCCGCAGATCTTGGGGGGGGGGGGGGCTGGGGAGTGCTTAATGTTACACCCCTGATTATTGTGCAATGCTAAGGGTGGATTTGGCAGAAGCACAGGAGTGATTTATTGGCTATCATGTTCAAAATTAAATAAAAAAAAAACCTCCATAATGTTGGCTATATTAAATTTATATCCTTTCCATTATATCCTTTTTTAAATAATGCACATTACCAGGCTGTCCTGCTGATCCCCTGCCTAGTAGTGGCTGGATAGTGTACTGGTTAAGGGCTCTGCCTTTGACATGGGAGACCAGGGTTCGAATCCTGGCTAGGTCAAGTACCTATTCAGTAAAGAGTTCAAGGCAAGACTCCCTAACACCGCAGGGTGGCCTCTTGAGCGCGTCCCAGTGGCTGCAGCTCTTGAGCGCTTTGAGTCCGACAGGAGAAAAGCGATATACAAATGTTCGGATTATTATTATATAATACTTTAAGCCATGGACCCTGAACAAACATGCAGATCAGTTGTTTTTCACAAATTTGACAAAAATTTACAAGATTGTCATTTTGTCAATTCTCTGGATGTCAGTGGGCTTTGGAGTGTCACATATAGAGAAATGCAATAGTACTATCAGAATACAGTGAAATAATAATGCACAGCAGTGGTTCTGTGCCTGCAACTTCATGAGGCAACAGCAGTAGTGTGCAAACAGCTCTAGGTGTCAATGTGCTGCGGAGTGTCACACACAAAATAAAACCACATGAGACAGATGTACTAGCCCTCAAAAAGGCCTGTTTGGGGTGCTTTCACAGCAAGTGAGGAACAAGAACACTGGCCTAGCTAATGCTTTCCCTACCTATCTGCAGCAAGTCTGACCCTGCTCTCACTAATAGTCTGCAGCCAGCAGAGAATGAATCCAATATGGCCACCGCAACTGCTTTTTAACAGGGGGGGTGGGGGTCCAGGAGGGGGTGCTAGTTGATTGGCTGCTGACTGTGAGGTAAAGGGTCAAAGTTTGGCTCCATGATGATGTATAGGGGCGGGTCGAACACACCATATGTTCGCTGAGAACGCGAACAGTGGAAATTCGCCGGGAACTGTCCACTGGTAAATTGTTTGCGTCATCTCTATAAAATATCAGTAATACTTACTGATATTTTACTATTACTAAACCTAACCCTACTCTCACACAGAACCCTTCCCTGGTGGTGCCTAACCCCAAGACCCCCCTGGTGGTGCTTAACCCTAAGATCCCCCTGGTGGTGCCTAACCCCCCCCCCCCCCCCCTGCGCCAGCCCGGTGGTATCTAACCCTAAGACTCCCTTCTGCTTGTGCCTAAAGCCTAAATCCCCCTCTAAAGCGACCCCCCCCCCACACACACACACACATAAAGCTGTAATATGCAGCTATGAAGGTCAATTTTGGCACCTGATTAGCGGCAAGAGGGGGCAATTTCAAAATTTACCTTCATAGCCGCATGTAGCGGCTATTTTAAAAGCCGTAATTTGCGGCATAGAAGGTAAAATTTGGCGCCCAGAGGCTTCCACCTTGTGCCCAAATTTCCCTATCACGTTTCAAAATGCAGCTTTTATTATAGGTGCCTATGACAGTGCTGTTTTTACCGAAAGGGCTCCTGTGCCCTTTTTTCCTGCTTCGGTGACTTAGACCCCACTGACCAGAAAGATCAGCAGGACTGCCAGGCAACTGGTATTGTTTTCCAGGAAATAAATATGGCAGCCTCTATAGGTCTCGCACCTCAAGTTCCTTTTACATGTACATTTTTTCAGTGTAAACAGTGAGAACAGAAGAGAAACAGCTGACAGTGACTTCACATCCACCAACACCTCAGAAGGGAGCCCATTGTGTTCTGTTACATGCAGCAGCTGTGATTAGCATCACTGCCTCTTCCCTGTGATGTATTTTGTAACCTTTTGATTGCAGAATGATTAGGCTGTGCAATATAACAATTACCAATACACAACCCAATACTGGAAGAACCAGTTTTCCCCGTCTTTATAAGGACTGAATTGAAGGTGGCACTCCATTCATTTCCAGTAAAGGAATAATATGTTTCACCTGCTACAGTGACAAATGTGCCACCTGCAGCTCTTGATGTAACACCACTGAAAGGTGATTTCCCACAAGAGGTTCCCACCCACTTACTCCCGACCAACCAGCAGATCCAGCTGCAGCAATTATACCTCTAGCTATAATCAGCACCTTGTACAGACTGGCTGCATTCATGAGTTCCATGTACAAAGAAAAGTGTGCAATTGTTGTGCAAACACATCATGGCTTCTCATTTTGTGTAGAGCTGTCGTAATGGAAACTATTTGGGTATTTACTAGTTTTATATTCTCCCAGTTATAGTGTCATCCATTAGGGCTGGAACCCACAGGAGCGCTTTTGGCAGCGTTTTGGCAGCACTGCGATACGCTAGCAGTTTGCCAAAACGCTGGGCTAATGTTAATGGATGGGGCAACTTCCACAGGAGCGTTTGCGTTTCTCAGAAACGCAAACGCAGGACGTGCAGCATTTTGGGAGCGTTAGCGCTTCAATGTAAAGTATTGAACCGCTAGCGGAAACGCTCAGCAAAACCTAAACTGAGCGGTTTTGCTAGCGTTTTGCGGTTTAGCACACTGTAACAAAATGAAAAATAATTCACAGGACCAATCAGGATAAAAACGCAAAACGCAAAACGCTAGGCACCTGCTGGGGAAAAAAATACAATGTTGCAAAACACAACCCAAAACGTGCATGAATCCGCTTGCAAACCGCTCAGACAAAACGCTAGCGGTTGCGTTTTGCGTTTGCGGTTTTCAGTGGGTTCCAGGCCTTACAGTCCGACTGTTAGGTCTGGAACCCACTACAAATTGCAAATTGCTAGCGTTTTTTAATTAGCATTTTGTAAGCGATTTCATGAGCATTTTATGGCGATTTTGGTAGCGATTTTAAAACATGTAAGCTTTTTGTCAGCGATTGTGATAGGTGTTTGCGATTTTAATTCTGATTGGTCCTTTCAAATTATTATCATTTTTTTGCAGTTTGCAGAAATTTAAGATCACACACAATTTGCTATGTGTAGTGATTCATGAGCGATTTGCCAGCGCTACAATACTTTACATTGAAGTGCGGACGCCAAAATGCTGCATGTCCTACGATTGTAATTTTGCAAATCGCAATCGCTCCTGTGGAACTTGTTACATTTATTTACAATGGCAGAGTGTTTAGGGAAATCGCTAGCGATTTAAAGCGCTCCCTAAACGCTCAAAAAACTGATCTAGTGGGTTCCAGGCCTCATAGTGCTTTCCATTATACCTCCCTCATTATACCATCCCCACTTAAGGTGCCCATACATCACTTGACTTGGTGTCCAATTGACCATCCGATTCGATAATTGTAATCCAATCGGATGAAAATTGAGATTGGGTTCGGCTATTTCGGCTGCAGTGGAGAGCCACTTCTGCTTCCTGCACTGCCAGGCAGAAGTAAATATTCTTGGTGGCTTCTGCTCCGGGCTTCCAGGGCTGCATCGAGCTGGCGGAGGGAGATGGGCGAGGCCTCATTAGGATCCAGAGGCTTCCCCCTCCCGCGGTAAGTACCCCCCAGGAGCACTTTTTTTCCCCTTCAGGATCACTTTGGGCTCTATTCACAAAGAGCCAAATTTTCCGCAAAATTTTACCGCTATATTCCCGCCAGCGGTAAACTCCGCATTTTTTCCACATTCACTAATATTTTCCGCATGTTTTCCGCATGCGGGAAAAAAGATGCGGAAACAGCCATTATTCATGCGGGAATCATGCGGTAAAAAGGTCGCATGAAAAAGTGTTTAAAAAAAAAATTTAAAGTCCACCAAGCACAGCCCTTAAAGAGACACTGAAGCGAAAAAAAATTATGATATTATGATTTGTATGTGTAGTACAGCTAAGAAATAAAACATTAAGATCAGATACATCAGTCTAATTGTTTCCAGTACAGGAAGAGTTAAGAAACTCCAGTTGTTATCTCTATGCAAACAAGCCATTAAGCTCTCCGACTAAGTTAGTCGTGGAGAGGGCTGTTATCTGACTTTTATTATCTGTAAGCTTAACATCAGTTGTATGCAAACTATTTGAGGGGTTACTAAGAGATACTATACATGACTTCATAGTAGAAAATAATCTTATTTCTCAGCATCAACATGGGTTTACTAAAGACAGGTCCTGTTTGACTAACATGCTCAGCTTTTATGAGGTAGTGAATGCTAATATGGATATTGGGAATGCTGTAGATGTGATATACTTGGACTTTGCAAAGGCCTTCGACACTGTTCCCCACAGAAGTCTGGTGCAAAAGTTGTTGATGCAAGGACTGGGGAAGAGTTTGTGTGCATGGATAGGGAACTGGCTAATGGACAGAAAACAAAGAGTTGTGGTCAATGGATCGTACTCAAAATGGGAGACTGTTAGCAGTGGGGTCCCACAGGGGTCTGTACTGGGTCCAGTGCTCTTCAATTTATTTATTAATGACCTAGTAGATGCAGTAGTGAGCAATGTTGCTATTTTTGCAGATGATACAAAATTGTGCAGAATCATCAACTCTCAGGAAGATAGTGTCATATTGCAACAGGATCTGGATAGGATGGCTATATGGGCACATACATGGCAGATGAAATTCAATGTTGACAAATGTAAAGTCATGCATTTTGGTCGTACCAATGGTCTAGCACCATACAAAATAAATGGGATACAGTTGGGGACATCAAACTTGGAGAAGGACTTAGGAGTACTCATCGACAACAAGTTAAATAATCATACTCAATGCCAAGCCGCTGCAGCTAAAGCGAACAAAATTTTGGGATGCATTAAAAGCAAAATAAAAACTCGAGATGCTAGCATAATATTGCCCCTGTTTAACTCTCTAGTAAGGCCACATCTGGAATATGGAATTCAGTTCTGGGCACCACATTACAAAAAAGATATTGCAGTTTTAGAGCAGGTGCAGAGACGAGCTACAAAATTGATACGTGGGATGGAAGGTCTAGCTTACCAAGAAAGGTTAGATAAACTGGATAGTGTAATGGTTAAGGGCTCTGCCTCTGACACAGAAAACCTGAGTTCAAATCTCGGCTCTGCCTGTTCAGTAAGCCAGCACCTATTCAGTAAGGAGTTTCTTGGGCAAGTCTCCTTAACACTGCGACTGCCTACTGAGTGCGCTCTAGTGGCTGCCTCGCAAGCGCTTTGAGTCCGACAGGAGAAAGGCGCTATACAAATACTGCCATTATAAACTGGGTTTATTTAGTCTAGAAAGGCGCCTTAGAGGAGATCTAATTAACATGTATAAATACATCAGAGGGCAATATAATAGCTTGGCGGATGAGCTTTTTGTCCCTAGGCCTTCTCAAAGGACTAGAGGACATGATCTGCGCATGGAGGAAAAACGTTTTAGCCATTTATTTAGGAAAGGGTTATTTACAGTAAGAGTGATTAAGATGTGGAATGCATTGCCACGGGAATTACTAGGTTATGCCTAATGATGTTGATCCAGGGATTTTATCTGATTGCTATCTGGAGTCAGGAAGGAATTTTTCCCTTTTGGGGCTAATTGGACCATGCCTGGTGGGTTTTTTTTCGCCTTCCTCTGGATCAACAGGGGTATGTGGGGGACGGGCTGGAGTTGTACTTTGTACTGGTTGAACTCGATGGACGTATGTCTTTTTTCAACCAAAATAACTATGTAACTATGTAACTGTTAGTGAACAAATTACTTTTCCTCTGCTAGAGGAGAGGTCATTACTTCACAGACTGCTCTGAAAGAATCATTTTGAATGCTGAGTGTTGTGTAATCTGCACATATTATAGAATAATGCAATGTTAGAAAAAACACTATATACCTGAAAATAAAAGTATGAGAATATTTTCTTTGCTGCTAATCTTCTAGTAATTATTCATAGTACACAACCAATTCATTATATCATATTTTTTTTCGCTTCAGTGTCTCTTTAAGCCTCCAGACTTCATTAAAGTCAATGGGATGCGGAATATATCACCTACTACTTGTAGGTGATAAAAAATCGGTAATTAACGACGAAATGATGCGCCTGAACATTTTTGAGAATTGATTTTTTATTGCGGAAAATACCAACTTTTGCGGAAATTTTTCCGCATGAAACCCGCACTTTTACTGCACTTTTTCCGCATGCGGAAAAAACATGCAGAACATTTTGAGAATTTCCACTTGACGGTATTTTGGTCGCAAACTTCCCGCATGTGCTTTACCGCATGCGGGAAGTCTTTGAGAATAGAGCCCTTTAAGGAAATACTGAAAGGAAAAAAGGTCCTGATTTGGATAGTTACTTCGGGACAGTAAAAATTTGCACTGGGGCCAATGGCTCTGTACCTACCTACTCCAATGGATCTGAGTGCGGACAGCTCACAGCCCTGCACAAACATCAAACATGTGAAATACAAATTGGTCCATTGTGATTAGTGTTGGGCGAACAGTGTTCGCCACTGTTCGGGTTCTGCAGAACATCACCCTGTTCGGGTGATGTTCGAGTTCGGCCGAACACCTGACGGTGCTCGGCCAAACCGTTCGGCCATATGGCCGAACTAAGAGCGCATGGCCGAACGTTCCCCGAACGTTCGGCTAGCGCTGTGATTGGCCGAACGGGTCACGTGGTTCGGACCCGAACGCGCTCTGATTGGCCGAACTGTCACGTGGTTCGGGTAAATAAATACCCGAACCACGTCATATCTCCGCCATTTGTCTGTGGGTTTAGCTTTGGGTAGGCAGGCAGGGTAGTTCGCGCTCCAGCCACGCTAGCCAGGGTCCCCCCCAGTCATTGTGTGTCGCTGCTGGGAATAGTAGTACACCGCTCGCTCAGCATTCTGTTTACTGCCACTCTGTGTACCTCGCTCAGCCACACTATATAGCATTCTGTTTACTGCCACTCTGTGTCTGCTGGGAATAGTAGTACACCGCTTGCACAGCCACACTATATAGCATTCTGTTTACTGCCACTCTGTGTACCTCGCTCAGCCACACTATATAGCATTCTGTTTACTGCCACTCTGTGTCTGCTGGGAATAGTGGTACACCGCTCGCTCAGCCACACTATATAGCATTCTGTTCACTGTTCTGTGTCTGCTTGGAATAGTGGTACACCGCTCGTTCAGCCACACTATATAGCATTCTGTGTACTGTTCTGTGTCTGCTGGGAACAGTAGTACACCGCTCGTTCAGCCACACTATATAGCATTCTGTGTACTGTTCTGTGTCTGCTGGGAACAGTAGTACACCGCTCGCTCAGCCACACTATATAGCATTCTGTTCACTGTTCTGTGTCTGCTGGGAATAGTGGTACACCGCTCGCTCAGCCACACTATATAGCATTCTGTTCACTGTTCTGTGTCTGCTGGGAATAGTGGTACACCGCTCGCTCAGCCACACTATATAGCATTCTGTTTACTGTTCTGTGTCTGCTGGGAATAGTGGTACACCGCTCGCTCATCCACACTATATAGCATTCTGTTCACTGTTCTGTGTCTGCTGGGAATAGTGGTACACCGCTCGCTCAGCCACACTATATAGCATTCTGTTCACTGTTCTGTGTCTGCTGGGAATAGTGGTACACCGCTCGCTCAGCCACACTATATAGCATTCTGTTTACTGCCACTCTGTGTACCTCGCTCAGCCACACTATATAGCATTGCGTACTCTGCCAGTCAGTGTGTATATTGCTGGGATCAGTAATACTCCACTCACCGTCAACCACTATATGAGCTCAACATGAGTTCCCCAGAGACCTCCGCTGTGAGCAGCACTCCCAACAACAGCAACAGCCAACGCCCCACGCAAGCTATAACATCCACCCCAGCAGCCAGTGGTCAGCAGCAGCCCTCCCCGGAGGAGAACGTTGTGTCCATCAGTCCGTCGCCAGAGCGATTAATGAGGGCTGCCATTGAGGAGATGATGGGGCCTGATGTGGAGGAGGAGGTCTGGCTCAGGCCAGCATCCCAAGTTAATGTTGAGGACGATGAGGGGTCTGTGTCTGGGGATGTTGGGGTGGCAGAGGTGGTGGGTGGGTCAGACTCAGGAGAAGAGTTGTATGATGAGGATGATGATCGGGACCATCTGTATGTGCCTCAGAGTCCGACCCCGGAAAACATGTTGTATCGTGTGTTTAGGTACTAAAATCTGCGTTCCCTCCCAGTAGTGTTGGGCGAACAGTGTTTGCCACTGTTCGGGTTCTGCAGAACATCACCCTGTTCGGGGTGACTATATAGCAGACTATATAGCATTGTGTTTAATGCCACTCTGTGTACACGGCTCAGCCACACTATATAGCATTGTGTTTACTTCCACTCTGTGTCTGCTGGGAACAGTAGTACACCGCTCACCCGCCACTGTATAGCATTGTGCTCTGTGTCACTGCTGACAATAGTGGTACACCGCTCACCCACCACTGTATAGCATTTCTGTACTGCCACTGTACTGCTGCCAGTCAGCGTGTACTTTAAGGATAAGTGAAATGAGGAAGAAATCCGGTGAAAGAGGGAGGGGCAAGGGAAGAGGTGTTTCCCCTGACGGTTCACGTACAGGCCACAGGGGAGCACCCAAGAAAACCCACTCAATACTGCCCATGTTGTCCAGGACAACAACCCTCACAGATCCAAAAGAACAGGACCAGATAATTACTTGGATGACCTCTCAAGCGTCCAGCAGTGGGTTAAGCAGCACCAGCACATCACGCACGAGGTCCGAGTCCTCAGCCAGTTAAAGTCTGGGCTTTCTTTGAAGACTGCACTGAGGATGTTACCATGGCGATTTGCAAGGTGTGCAAGACCCGCCTGAGCAGGGGGAAAAGTATTAACAACCTCTCCACCACCAGCATGAGCCGCCACATTCTATCCAAACATCCCACTCTGTGGGCAAACGCGGCAGGACAGGGTACCACCAGCAACACTGCCTCCCTTGGGTTCACCAGACTCACCACCAGACCCGCCTCAGCAGCAGCAGTAGCCCAGCCATTGCGTGGTTCACAACATTCACAAACATCAGACGATGCTGACACTGTCACTTTCCGGACTAGTGCTCTTGAGGTCTCCCAGTGTTCATCAAACACAACAACCAACAGCCCTTCGGTGTGCAGCGCTACGGTTGAGTTGTCTGTTTCTGAGATGTTTGAGCACAAGAGGAAATTGCCAGCAAATGACCCCCGGGCCGTGGCAGTAACAGCCAGCCAGCATAGCCAAGCTTCTGGCCTGCGAAATGCTGCCATATCGAGTGGTGGAGACAAACAGCTTCAAGGGCATGATGTCAGTGGCCATCCCACGTTACGTGGTTCCCAGCCGCTACCACTTTGCGCGCTCTGCAGTGCCTGAGTTGCATGAGCACGTGGTCAGCTAAATAACCCGAAGCTTGAAGAATGCCGTTGCCTGCAAGGTTCACCTCACCACTGACACCTGGACGAGTGCGTTCGGCCAGGGTCGATACATCTCCCTTACCGCGCACTGGGTGAACCTTGTGGAGCCTGGCAGCGATTCCTCACCTGCTACGGCGCGGGTGTTGCCCACGCCGCAAACAGCTGGATAACAACAGCAGCACCTACCTCTCTGACTCCTTCTCCTCCAACGCATCTCAAAGCTGTACCTCATCCGGAAATGCTAACCCAGCACCAGCAGCAGTAGGATCGTGGAAGCAGTGCAGCACAGCTGTTGGCATGCGTCAGCAAGCGTTGCTGAAGCTGATCTGCCTTGGGGATAAGCAGCACACAGGGGAGGAAATTTGGAGGGGAATAAAGGAACAGACGGATTTGTGGCTGGCACCGCTGGACCTGAAACCGGGCATGAAGCTAGACACCTGGCACGAACTGGCAATGTACGCAATAGAGGTGCTGGCTTGCCCGGCAGCCAGCGTTATGTCGGAACGCTGTTTCAGTGCTGCCGGAGGCATCATCACAGATCGGCGTATCCGCCTCTCCACAGAAAATGCAGACCGTCTGACTCAAATTAAAATGAATCAATCCTGGATTGGAAACGACTACGCAACACTCCTGGACCCCAACCAAGTAACATGACCGATGAACATCTGGGATGGTTTAGCGTTTCCGGTCCCTGTTTATTGAACCTCTCATCTGTATTACATTTATGACTGCATGGCGGCAAAAAGCATTGCTGCTATATCCGCACGCTTTTTGTCCTCATGCAAGGCCTGGGTTGTTGTGTCTCACAAAGCGTGGCCTTCTCCTCCTGCGCCTCCTCCTGTTCCATCACGTGTGCTGCTGCTGCTGCTGCTGCTGGGTTAGCGTTGCCGCGTGGTCCCTGTTTATTGAACCTCTTATCTTTATTACATTTATGACTACATGGCGGTACAAAGCATGCTATCCGCACGCTTTTTGTCCTCATGCAAGGCCTGGGTTGTTGTGTCTCACAAAGCGTGGCCTTCTCCTCCTGCGCCTCCTCCTGTTCCATCACGTGTGCTGCTGCTGGGTTAGCGTTGCCGCGTGGTCCCTGTTTATTGAACCACTTATCTTTATTACATTTATGACTGCATGGTGGTACAAAGCATGCTATCCGCACGCTTCTTGTCCTCATGCAAGGCCTGGGTTGTTGTGTCTCAAAGCGTGGCCTTCTCCTCCTGCGCCACCCTCCTCCTGTTCCATCACGTGTGCTGCTGCTGGGTTAGCATTACCGGTCCCTTTTCCTGGAACCTCTTATATGTATTACATTTATGACTGCATGCCGACAAAAAGCATGTTACCTGTGCAAAGAAAACAGACATTTCCCGCATTTAAAAGACAGTTTTCCCTTTGAAACTTTAAAATCGATTTTCTCAAAAACTATAAGCTCTTTTTGCTAAATTTTTTTTTCCTCTTGTACCCACTCCCAAGGTGCACATACCCTGTAAATTTGGGGTATGTAGCATATAAGGAGGCTTTACAAAGCACAAAAGTTCGGGTCCCCATTGACTTCCATTATGTTCGGAGTTCGGGTCGAACACCCGAACATCGCGGCCATGTTCGGCCTGTTCGGCCCGAACCCGAACATCTAGATGTTCGCCCAACACTAATTGTGATTCACTCAGTCTGATGTCTGCACAGGCAGTTCTCCAGATAAAATGTTTTTCATCCAGTTGTTTGTCCTCATATAAAGTATAGATCTTTCCAATTCTCTTCTTCTCTTAACTCACTATATGATATACTGCTGGCCAAACTAAAAGAAGAACTTTAACCAAGGTTTAAAAACAAGGAACACCAAGAGCCCCAATAGTGTAATATGTACTGGTAAATGGTTACTAGATAGAGTAAATATTAATACTCACAAACCAGGGTTACCATTAGGCAACCACTGTAAAAGCAGGTGGGGAGATTTTCCTAACCCCACTCAGGAATAAGAAGTCGCTCTCTGTAGATGAGAAAAAGGGGGTTCAACCCTCCACCCAGGGTGGACTCAATATTATGCAGGAGAACAGAGGCGCCAAAAGGATAAAAGGAAGCTAAATGAGCTTAAAAACCAAATTCTTGGTAAATAGAGGAGGTAGTGGTGGACTTACCTCCTCCAAGTAGACACACAACATCTGTAGTAAAGACAGTCAATATATTTTATTTATGAACTCCAAATATGCAATGTGTTTCGCAGGTTTTATCCTGCTTCATCAGGCAATAACAACGGAGCAATAGCATATGTGGTCAGTAGAAGAGCCTTCTACCTCCTCTATTTACCAAGAATTTGTTTTTTCAAGCCCATTTAGCTTCCTTTTATCCTTTTGGCGCCTCTTTAACCAAGGTTTGTACTTCATCCAAATCAGTAGCTGATACCCCCTTTCCCACGAGAAATCTTTTCCTTTTCACAAACGGATCATCAAGGGGGTCTGTGTGGCTGATATTGTAGTGGAACTCCTCCCACAGTGTGATGTAATGACCATGGCCTTGATAGTTTGCTGTCTGTGATGCCATGACAGTTTCCTTTCTGTGAACCTTGTTGCATTGTGGGAAATAATGTCTGTTTCCAACTGCTAAGCAACCAGTATCTCTCCTGTCCATATGTATTTCTATAAAAAAAAGCCCCACTTTTTAGCTTATCGCATTGTAGGTGGGTGTGGTTATAAATAATAGCAGTTGGTGTATCAATTTTTTCCCTTGTCTGCCAGTAGTAAGGATGCTGACCTGCAGGCCTATTGTGAATCAAACAAAATGAACAAATTACATGGCGATCATCAATCATTTCTTGAGTTCTTTTCTATTTTTAACTTCTCTCTCTGCAATGTATTGATTCATTTTCCCCCCTACTTCTATTTTTCGGTTAAGTTCCTCTTTAGCATCAGACTGTTGTTACAGGGCTGCAGGAAGACTGTCAAACACAAATGCTTGTTTGGCTGACTGTGTTGTACAGGCCTTTATATCGATAGTCAGAATTGATGTGGGTGTTCTGCATGGAGAGTATGCAACCGCATGGTTCTGGAGATAATAGTAATGGTCACTTGCAAGCCACAGATGTACAAGTACTAATGCAGCCTCTCCAATCCCATATTCCATCATGGTTATTTCACACCTGAGCAGAGATATCTGAGCTTTAAAACTGAGAAGGATGAAAGTATACATATATCACGGTCGGGCCGAGGCAGAGGGACGAGAGGCTCCAGCCTCAGGGCTCGGGATGATCAATGAGATGCAAATTTTTTTGCAATTATGCACTTTTTTTATGCAAATGTATGCAGTTTGAAAACGGACCAATTAATTTAAACCCAGGTTTAAATTGATTGTTCCATTCTCAAGCTGCATATATTTGCATAAGATGTGCATCAACTCGGAAAAATTTGCATATCTGTGATCATGCCTACTCAGGGAGCAGTGTAGGAGGGGACGCACAACTCACTCAGCTATCATTTCCTTGTTGTGTTTAAAGCAGAGAGAAATAAGAAAAGGGGATGCATGACAGTGACTGCAAGCCTGATAACTAGAGATATATATATATTTATTTTCTTATTGTTTATAATATTAATTTATAGATTATATAGTCATGATTTACAGTCTGTAATTTATCAGTAGTGGTGACATCTTTAGTTCTGCCAGGTGATCTGTACGGAATGTTTGTTACTAAGGGCTTGTCTCCACTTGTGCGGCGCGCGTCTACTGGACGCGCGCCGCCACTGAGCGGGTGGGATCGCAGGCGAATCCCATCAGCCGTGCCATGCACGGCTATGGGATTCGCTGCCTCCCGAGCGAATTCTGCGGGGGGGTATCCGGCCGAATCGCTACCGCAAGTGATTCGGCCGGCGGCACCATAGTCGGAGTCCCCTATGGCAGAGTTTCCCCGCGCGATTTGCCTGCGGGGAAACTCTGCGGAATCGTGGCGGTTTCCGCATAAGTGGAAACGGGCCCTGGGAGTTCTTATCAGTGAGGGAGACACTGCTTGTCAGTTGGAAACAGCTGCTATTCCCCACAATGCAACGAGGTTCACAGACAGCAAACTGGCAGGAACATGGTCATGACATCACACAGCATCAGCCATACAGATCCCCTGATGATCTATTCAAGAAAAGGTAAAGATTTCTCATGGGAAAAGCGGTATCGGCTGCTGACTGGGATGAAGTCCAATCCTTGGTTACAGTTCCTCTGTAAAATCCACCTTTCTCTGCAGAATATCTGCCTGGGCATCTCTGGCTCAATTCTACCGTCTCCTTCCACAGAAGTAAAGGCTCCGCAGTGTACAGGTGTGAAATTCCCATCTGGGCGAGTGTTCTATTCTAAGAAATGGTTTGGTTGCCTCTTGATTATTGTCAGTGCGTTGTGTTATTATTTGAGTTGTCTGGGGGGCTGTCAAGTATTATTGAGCTTCCAAGGTGAACTCACACCCTTAAAGCGCACTGCAGCTAATTAACAAAGGAAAACATTGCTGATGCGTCATATGCTCTCTTACACTTTCTTAGGTATTAAGAGTGCTCAAATAAATGATGGTGAAGCATAACCACTAGGAGTTTGTAAGCTAAAAGCCCCCTTACTTAAAGGGACCCTGAGCAGTGGGGCAAATTTGAGTTAACAGGCAGGCACCGGCCAGCCTCTGTCTCCGCACCTCTTAAGGGGCCCATACACTTACCGACTTTCCCGCTGATACACAGCCGATTCGATCACTGTGATCGAATCGGCTGTGAAATCGTTGCGCAAACCCTGACTGAATGATCGATTTCCGTCCAAAATCGATCATTCCCGTCAATCCTGTCTATGCGGAAGATTTCACTCAATCGCCGGCGGGTCGGGAGTGCGTCGGTAGCGGCATTCGAATGCCCGACGACCGACGCAATACAGCGGCAATACATTACCTGTTCCGCCGGCGTGAGTCCCCTGGTCACCGCTGCTCCGTCTCCGTGCTGGGCTCCGAGTCCAGCAGGCTTCACTTTTTCCTGTCCCGGGAGGAAGTTTAAACAGTAGAGCGCCTTCTACTGTTTAAACTTCCCCCGGCAGGAAGTAAAGTGACGTTGGAGGAGCCCAGAGTGGAGAAGAGACAGTGGAGACCGGGGGACTCGCGCCGGCGGAAGTAATGTATACAGTAGCTGGTGGTGGTGGGGGGGGGGGGGGGGGGGCGGCGGCGGCGGCAGCTCCACAGATGGTGAATCGATTTCATGCTGAAATCGATTCACAATCTGTTTGCAGTAAAAGCAGCCATACGATCCCTCTCTGATCAGATTCGATCAGAGAGGGATCTATCTGTTGGTCGATCTGATGGCAAATCGACCAGTGTATGGCTACCTTTACTCTGTCCCTGATCTGTGTGTCCTCCCTGGCTTAACTGAAGCCTGTGTCACTTGCATTTGTTGCCGTATGGGTAACGCTCTCATACGGAAGCACATGCCGGGGACACAGGCTTCAAAAGATAACAAAACAAATGATCTGTTTGATCACTTAGGCCTCGTTCCCATTAACCTCCCTGGCGTTCTATTTCCCCAGGATTTCTGTAAAAAAAAGTGATCCAATTAATTTTCATAAACTTTTCTTTCCTGTAACTTGCCAAAATGCGTCAAGCAAGGATCTAGTATAAAGTGCAGGAGAGTATTGACGTCTATGCACATCAATACTGTTCACAGCATGTTTTATATTGACGTGCATAACCGCCAATGAGGTTAAACACGTTGCACTGCATTGTATTTCAGCAACGCATGCGGAAGGCCGACACGCACGAACATCAGAACTGCATAGACTGCACCATCTGATGTTCACACCGCATGCGTTCCGGACCAGTGCGGTGTGCGAACGCGTACTGCACGCATTTTTTACCAATACGCGCAGTGAATGGGATTAACTACGCAACGCATACAAACGCAGATGGCGTGCGATCTTACGTGTCGCGTTCCAATCGCATGGCCTTTTACGTGTTGTAATGTGAACGAGGCCTAATGTCCTTCTTTGTTCAGCTCTGGTGACCAGTAGTACATTAGGCTTTGTGAGAACCCGAGGTGAGAAACATAGAGAGGCTGCCATATTTATTTCCTTTAGGCCCCTTTACACTAGCAGGGTAAACCTGAGTTGTATTGCCCTATTTTGCTGCAAGGGGCCACAATGAGTCTATGGAGACTTTCACACTTATTGCGGTCCCTTATGGTGCGCTGGTAGTATCTGAGCCTATGCAAGGGCAGCAGGTCGTTACTACAAACACCACGCTTAATGCGCAGTACTTGGGGTAATGGAAATCTATGGGTGATGCAAGTAGTGTAAACAACTATTGGACCCAGAGCCTTTCCTCTCCTTAGGTAAATATCTGTTTTTGTTTTTTTAATCCACTTCAGACTCATTTTAAGTCATGTCGATGCCACACCCCGACAAACGTCTTATAATGCCCCCAGGCCACCCCTAGTCACGCACACCATAAAGATTTTATAAGAAAAAAATATGTTGTTTTATAATTCAAGAACGGGAGCCACCGGAGCTGCGGCGAGGTCACAGAACGGCTGCCAGGGGCTGGAGGAAGCCCCAGGTAAGTGGCTTTTTGTTTTTTTATTTGTCTGGATGTAGCCTTTAACCACTAGCTGACCGCTCCACGCCTATTGGCGTGAACGCGGCAGCTGCCCCAGGACCGCTGCACGCATTCCTATGGGGCTAGCAGGAGATTGTGCGCATCTCCGCTTGTCTCCCAGCGGCGATCGCCTCTCAGAGACTGTTGAAAAACCGCTGTCTATAAACATTGTACAGTGCTGCGGTCTACAGCAGCGCTATACTGGGGATAGCCGTGCGACACGGCTGTCCCACTGGGACACAGGAGAACAATCGCCTGTCATAGGCTGAAGCCTATGACAGCCGATCGCCATCATTGGCTGACTGGGGGGAGGAAGTTACAAAAATAAATGAGCAAATTTATTAAAAAAAATACAATAAATATTTATAAAAAATAAAAATAAACATTGGGGGAGCGATCAGACCCCACCAACAGAGAGCTCTGTTGGTGGGGAGAAAGAGGGGTGGGGGGGGGATCACTTGTGTGCTGAGTTGTGCGGACCTGCAGTGGCCTATTTGCAGAAAAATTGGCTGGTCTTAGGTGGGTTTAACACTGTGGTCCTAAAGGATAAGAATAAAGCCTAGAGTCAATTAAACAGGGGCGTCGCTAGCCCTATTTTTTTGGGGGGGGCATGTGCCCCCAATCTGTCCTGGGGTGCCACGGATCTCCGCAGGGCCGCGCCTCTGTCAGCGGCTCCCTCGGCTGCCGCCGCGTCACTCAGACCTCGATCAGGCGGCGACCTATCGTGCGGGCGCTAGGACCCAGCGCCCGCACTGACGTGACATCACTTCCGCATATAGAGCGGGTGCGTCCGGCGCCCGCTCGTACTACTGGTCGGGTCGCCGCTGATCCTGAGGTCTGCTGACTGCAAGGTAAGGGGGAAGCGGCGGCTCCCTGTCACTCACTCACTCCCTAATGGGGCTCCCTGTCACTCACTAATTACCTAATGGGGCTCCCTGTCACTCACTCACTTCCATAAGGGACTCCCTGGCACTCACTCACTACCTAAAGGGGCTCCCTGTCACTCACTCACTTCCTAAAGGGGCTCCCTGGCACTCACTCACTGCCGAAAGGGGCTCCCTGGCACTCACTCACTACCTAAAGGGGCTCCCTGGCACTCACTCACTACCTAAAAGGGCTCCCTGTCACTCACTATCGGGGTCCCTATCACTCACTACCTAACTGGAGGCGCCTGTCACTCACTAGCTAACCTGAGGGTCCCTGTCACTCACTACCTAACTTGGGGGGCTACCATATTAAGGGGGCATTCTGCCTATTTATGTGAAATGCTGTCTATTTATGTGCCTCATGACTGCTGAATTTGTCTTGTTGGGAGCCTTATGATTTGTTGGGGGCCTCAAGATTGCTGAATTTGTCTTGTTGGGGGCCTCATGATTTGTTGTTGGAGGCCTCATGATTGCTAAATTTGTCTTGTTGGGGGCCTCATGATTTGTTGGAGGCCTCATGATTGCTGAATTTGTCTTGTTGGGGGCCTCATGATTTGTATGTGCGTATACATCTTTGATCTATGCCTATACTGATTGTAAATTATCTAAATAAAGGACAGGGGTCTCCATCCAATATTTCGATGGGCAGGCCCATTATCTGTAGCTTACACCGCTGCTAAGTTCATATACATTTGGCCCCACCCATGGCCACGCCCACTCACCTCATGGCCACGCCCATTTTTTGCTCATATACCTCCCCACCTAGTGCCCACAGGTGCCCCCGATCTCCAAGGACCCTAGAAACGCCCCTGCAATTAAACACGATCAGGGCCGGATTTGTGGGAAGGCCCCAAGGCTGGTTCCTAGGGCGCCAGAATTTACCAGCAAATGTGGGGCGGCAAGTGGTGACAAGTTGACTACACTTGTCACCAGCTCCGAGAACCGCTCTGCGAAGTCCTGAGCCGTCCCTTCACTACTGCAGCTGCCAGTAGTAGGCTGCATGCAGGCTCTCTTCTGGAGACCTGGGCAGCGCCGAGCGGCTTCCTGAGGCGGGCAGCGGCTGGATCAATCAGCTCAGCCGCCGCCAACAAACCGATCCGCCCCCCTTCCTTCCCCGGAGAGCGGATGCAGAATCGCTCAGCTCTCACAAGGCTTCCAGCGCCGATGCGTCCTCTGTCCCTGCTCTGTCAGCCGCCGGTGTGCTTCACTTTCTCCTGCTGGCGTCTCCCTCACATGTGACTTGCTGGCATGTTACCAGCGAGAGTCACATGCAGGGGAGTCGCTAGCAGGAGAGAGCAATGCACGGCGGCGGCTGACAGAGGAAGCCTCAGCGCTGGAAGCCTGGTGAGAGGTGAGTGATTCTGCTTCTGAAGGGGGGTGGGCCGGGGGGGTAAATGTGAAGAGGACATCCGCGCCAGGCAGCTCCTTCCTCTGCAAGTGGTGGGTGACATGGGACAGCAACTAGCTGCCTATACTGAGGGAGGGCAAGCAGCCCAGCGATCTGACTACCTATACTTCTATACTGAGTGTGGGGGGGGGGGGGGGGAGGAGAAAGCATCTGACTTCCTATACAAAGAGATGGGGGGGGGAACTCAGCATCACCTATACTAAGGGGTAGAGGCCAAGGGGGTAAGCATCTGACTACCTATACTAATGGGGGTGACGGGACATCATCAGGCTACCTATACTATGGGGGAGGGGGCACCATCTGACTACCAAAACTAATTTGGGGGCATCAGGGAACAGCATCAGGCTACCTGTACTGGGGGAAAGGAAGGGGGTGTCAGCATCTGACTACCTACACTAAGGGGGGGGGGGGGGGGGGCACCTGTCTACCTATACTAAAAGGGTAAACAGGAACTAGCTACCTATATTGGGGTGCCAATGTCATGAACGTACTTAACCCCCATTGCTGCCCATGACCCTATTTTTTCTTGTGGCTGCACTCCTATGTACAAGTGTAACTGTACTAGGCATGCATGAGTATGGTCCTCACATTCCCATTAGCACAAAGTCACTTCTGCACAGAGGAAACAGACAAGCACGAAAGGCTTCAAGCTACTGGGCATGTGCGGACCATGCTCACGCAGACCCGGTACGGTTGTACTCAGATGGGAGTGCAGGCACAAGGAAAAAGAGGGTCCCAGACAGCTGTGTGGGTTCTGAATATGTTCAGAGGGTCTCAATGCAGTAACAGTGGGCATGGGAAGGATCTATTAAGGTAAGATTGTTTTTGTGTGTGCCAGGTTCACTTGAAGACTTTTTGATTGGTGAAAAATTGGGGAGTTGAGATGCTGTTGTGGTGGTGGTGGGGGGGCGGCTGGTGACAGTGGGCCTTGGGCGGAAGAAGGTACAAATCCGGTGTTCGGGACACTGATTCTACTTAAAAGGACTATATCACTTTAAATGTATGCCATTCTGTCGGGTATGCTAAAGTGTTGGAACACCGGCCCTGCACACGATTATCGGTAGAAAATATTTTTACAAAGATCTTTGCATCAGTCCTGTCAGAATAAGGAACAGAGGGATTGGGTTCCCAATGAGGGACTGTCCATCCAAAAGAGGGACAGCTAGAAGCTTTGCAAAAGTGTGATTCTCTATTGATCTAAATATGCAATAAGGAGCGCAGGATATAGGTTGAAAGTTTCCGTTTTTATTTTAAAAGAATTTATTATTATATATGCTCTCATAGAGCTAAGAACTAAAAAATATATATTGCATATATATCAATCAGCCATACACTCACTTAGGGCTGGTGCACACCAAAACCCGCTAGCAGATCCGCAAAATGCTAGCAGATTTTTAAACGCTTTTTTTTATTTTTCTATGGCGTTTTGCTAGCGTTTTGCGGATTGCTGCTGCGGTTTTCAGTATAGTAGATTTCATATATTGTTACAGTAAAGCTGTTACTGAACAGCTTCTGTAACAAAAACGCCTGCAAAACCGCTCTGAAGTGCCGTTTTTCAGAGCGGTTTGCGTTTTTCCTATACTTAACATTGAGGCAGAAACGCATCCGCAATCCAAAAAATGCCTCACCCAGGCATTTTTCGTTTCTGCAAAACGCCTGCCGCTCTGGTGTGCACCACCCCATTGAGATACATTGACCAAGCAGATCCGCAGCCGCAAGCGGATCTGAAAACGCCCAAAAAGCCGCTCGGTGTGCACCAGCCCATACTCACACACATGCTCACTACAAGCCTGCTGGTGACCCTTTGGGGGGAAAATTAAAAATGAAAAATATATAGATATAAAAATATATATTGTAAGAATAATAGGACTTATTTCTTCAGAAAGTGCTCAGAGGATTTCCACCTATATAGAGTCTTTTCTTCTATAGTGCCACCATTTAGATATTCAATATATGTGATAATATCACGCTGCAGTCAGAAAAAAAGATCCTCCACAAAGCAACAAACCACAACGAGGCCTCAGGTCAAGAGAGCTCTTATGTCATGCAATTTGGGGGCAATAGATCTGCTCACACGATTACTCACGTAGTCCCCAAGTTTTTGTGCATCCATACAGTCCAGACCGTCCGTAGAGGGAACTCGTGCACCGCCGTGGCGTCTCCTCACTCACTGACAGGAAGTGGAAGAAGCCGTGTGAGCAGATCTATTGCCCCCAAATTGCATGACATAAGAGCTCTCTTGACCTGAGGCCTCGTTGTGGTTTGTTGCTTTGTGGAGGATCTTTTTTTCTGACTGCAGCGTGATATTATCACATATATTGAATATCTAAATGGTGGCACTATAGAAGAAAAGACTCTATATAGGTGGAAATCCTCTGAGCACTTTCTGAAGAAATAAGTCCTATTATTCTTACAATATATATTTTTATATCTATATATTTTTTATTTTTCATTTTCCCCCCAAAGGGTCACCAGCAGGCTTGTAGTGAGCATGTGTGTGAGTGAGTGTATGGCTGATTGATATATATGCAATATATATTTTTTAGTTCTTAGCTCTATCACCTAGTGCACACCGGAGCGTTTCCGCTGCGGTTTGCGATCTGCTTGCGGGTGCGGATCCGCTAGGGTAATGTATTTCAATGGGCTGGTGCACACCAGAGCGGGAGGCGTTTTGCAGAAACGCATACTCCCGGGCTGCTGCAGATTTTGGATTGCGGATGCGTTTCTGCCTCAATGTTAAGTATAGGAAAAACGCAAACCGCTCTGAAAAACGGCACTTCAGAGCGGTTTGCGAGGCGTTTTTTGTTACAGTAGCTGTTCAGTAACAGCTTTACTGTAACAATACATGAAATCTACTACACCAAAAACTCTTCCCAAAACCGCAAAATGCTAGCTGAAACGCTACAAAAAAAGAAGAAAAAGCGTTTCAAAATCTGCTAGCATTTTGCGGATCTGCTAGCGGTTTTTGGTGTGCACCAGGCCTAGCAGATCCGCAAAATGCTAGCAGATTTTGAAACGCTTTTTCTTATTTTTCTGCAGCGTTTCAGCTAGCGTTTTGCGGTTTTGGTATAGTAGATTTCATGTATTGTTACAGTAAAGCTGTTACTGAACAGCTACTGTAATAAAAAACGCCTGGCAAACCGCTCTGAAGTGCCGTTTTTCAGAGCGGTTTGCGTTTTTCCTATACTTAACATTGAGGCAGAAAGGCATCCGCAATCCAAAATCTGCAGCAGCCCGGGAGTCTGCGTTTCTGCAAAACGCCTCCCGCTCTGGTGTGCACCAGCTCATTGAAATACATTACCCTAGCGGATCCGCACCCGCAAGCAGATCGCAAACCGCAGCGGAAACGCTCCGGTGTGCACTAGGCCTGAGGGCTGGTGCACACCAAAAACCGCAAGCAGATCCGCAAAACGCTAGCAGATTTTTAAACGCTTTTTTTTATTTTTATGAGGCGTTTTGCTAGCGTTTTGCGGATTGCTGCTGCGGTTTTCAGTATAGTAGATTTCATATATTGTTACAGTAAAGCTGTTACTGAACAGCTTCTGTAACAAAAACGCCTGCAAAACCGCTCTGAACAGGCGTTTTTCAGAGCGGTTTGCGTTTTTCCTATACTTAATATTGAGGCAGAAACGCATCCGAAATCCAAAAAATGCCTCACCCAGGCATTTTTCGTTTCTGCAAAACGCCTGCCGCTCTGGTGTGCACCACCCCATTGAGATACATTGACCAAGCAGATCCGCAGCCGCAAGCGGATCTGAAAACGCCCAAAAAGCCGCTCGGTGTGCACCAGCCCACAGAGAGCATATATAATAATAAATTATTTTAAAATAAAAACGGAAACTTTCAACCTATATCCTGCGCTCCTTATTGCATATTTAGATTAGTTTACTCTTGGTGGAGGGAGGAGTTACCCCCACAGTATAAGGTAGCAGCAGGAGAAAATCTACACTTCTCTATCCAGCTATTAGGGGATTTCTATTAGTAACTTACATATATAGCGCCCCTTAATTTGTTTATGTGATTCTCTATTGAGTTTCATTACACGTGCGGAGATGTGTGAACCCTGCCTTTAACAAGGCATTAGCGAGCACTCAGTTTTGAGCCTCACGTGCAGTCGAGCACAGCCACACATGAAGCGGCGGTAGCGCGTAGCAATGAGTGTTGAGGACAGCCCGGAAGTGGCAGCAGTGAGGCGCACAGCAGACCGGAAGTGCCAGCGGTGAGACGCACTCCCCACCGGAAGTGACCGCAGTGAGGCGCACAGAGTGAGGTGGGGCGTCAGGCAGGGCCAGCCTCTCCCGGCATGCAAAGTGCTCCGGCAGGAGGAGGGGGAGGGGCGGTTGTGGCTGGTCGGGCCGCCGTAGCTCGCCATGTTGCAGTGAGTCGGGGCCTTTAGCCTCCAGTCTCCGTCTATGCGGCCCGAGCACGACTCTGGAGCGGTCACCGATCCCGGCGGTGAGTGGGGCGGGCTGAGGGGGAGGGGGGTGCTGTGCGGGCAGAGGAGGGGGCGCCGGGCGAGAGAGGCCGCACACGGCTGTGGTGGGCAGCTGGGGTCTCCCGGCCTGCTGAGGGGGGGCTGCTGGCACAGGGCCGTCTGTTGTGTCTGCCATTGTCCTGAGCGCGGCTGCTGCACTCCACTGCTGGCGCCAACTTTGCTGTGTTTCTTTGTTCCTGATGGATTAGGCACTCCTGTGCTGTGCCCTCCTCAGCCAGGATCCCTGCCCAGTGTGCCTGCAGGAGGCTCAGCAGCGTACTGCCTAGTTCTCTCTTATAGCAAGATAAACACAAAGGTTCGGTTTATTAAACAACCAAGGTGACATGAGATGTACATGTACAGTGCCAAGCTCATAAATAGCTATCCTGTTCCTTTTCTTTCTCTGCCTGAAAGAGTTAAATATCAGGCGTACAAGTAACTGTTTCTGTCTGGGTCAGACTATAGCATCAGTGATAAGTAATCACAGCCATAAAACACCTTCCTGTCAGTAAATGGCTTTTGAAGCCCCATACACACGGCGTACATTTGAATACGGCGCTGGTAGACTTGGGTGCAGGATCCAGCTGTTGGCTGGTCTTGCTTCTGCACAAGTCCGGGGCGTTTTAATTACTATTCCCCCTCCAGGCCGACATGGATAGTGGGGGAATGAAATAATTCGGCTTCCAGCGATTGCTGGAGGCCGAATTATTGTGTTTTTTAAGCAACTTCGGCTCCGTCTTCTGACGGAGCCGACCTTCCTCACTGAGCGCCGCTATAGACTGATTCCCATTACAGTCTATGGCGGCGCTGGCTACGCCCAAAGCTAGCAGCGCTGAAAAGCACTGCTCAGTACACACGCTCAACCGCTGTCTTTTAGGCAGCACAGTTGTTGAACAACTTTTGTTGTGAAACAAGTTGAAAAAAATAAAAAAAAAAGTATTTTTGCTATTGTTCAAAAAGCTGATAAGAAGTGAATCAAACTGTTGGATTGACATCTTATCAGTCTTATGCTGGGGATACACGGTACGTTTCTGTACCGTGTATCGAGCAGCTGATCCGGCCAGCTGATAATATTCAGCTGGTCCGATCACGCTGCTCGACCCCCGCCCGCTCAATCCCCGCTGGCGGACAATGGCAAGGAATCGAGCGGCAATGGCAAAATATTTTTTTTTTATAGGTATTTCAACTTGTTTCACAACAAGTCTTTTGACAGTTGTGCTGCATAAAAGACTGCGATTGAGCATGTGTATGGGGCTTGAGAGCAGGAAAGAGATAAAAAGGGTCAATAATTCATAGATTTGAGCTCTGGCATACTTCAATGAAGGCGTCACTGAGCAGAGACAATGAAACAGTAAAGACTAGATTTAAATATAAAATAAAATTTTGAGATCTCTAAAAAAAAGTCATTTTTTTGGGGAGGATGATAGATGGAATTGTTTTTTGCATCCGTTTATTTTCAACTCGGATGTCCTTTACAGCTTACTCTGTATTTGCTAATAGGTAGGTATCACATTTATTCTTGTGTAATCTTCACTATAAAAAAAAATGTAAATAATCAGGTTTCACACAGTCTCCAATAACAGCAAAATGGCCTGACATGTTTCGCAATGAAACGCCGCTTCCTCAAGAGGTACAAACAATCGATTCTGGAATCAAGTACTCAAACATTTCTGTGATACTACAGTAGAATCTCTGTATAGTAAACAAGGGCTGTGGAGTGGGTACAAAAATCATCCAACTCCGACTCCTCCGTTTATGAAACCATGGACTCCAGTTATTTAAAATTGCCCCGACTTAAGGCCCGTACACACGCCGGACTTTAGGCAACGACGAGTCCGTCGTTGCCTCCCGCTGGGTGGGCGTGCCAGCGACAGTCCGGCGTGTGTACGCTCTGTCGTCAGACTGATACGGCTGTTTCTGAGCGATCCGCCGGGCGGATCGCTCAGAAACAGCCGTATCAGTCTGACGACAGAGCGTACACACGCCGGACTGTCGCTGGCACGCCCACCCAGCGGGAGGCAACGACGGACCCGTCGTTGCCTTAAGTCCGGCGTGTGTACGGACCTTTAGTCTAATTTTTTCCAGGTGTGGAATTGGAACTAAAATCACCCTACTCCTTTGTTTATTTAATCTACTGACTCCAGGTACCCAAAATTGCTCCGACTACTTGACTCCGATTCCACAGCCCTGTAGTAAACTCAGTCCTAAAGTCCCAGCAACTGCGTCTGTATAAAAATACAATATATGACCAATTCTGATTTAGTGACCTTCTGAAATAGTACTTTTCCCAGTCCCTTGGAGTTTAGTATAAATGGATTATGGTATATATGAGGGTGCAATCCCTGCTAAGTGCATCCTCACGTTTAGTGTAGACCAGTGGTTACCAAACTTTTTTGGGTGAAGGCACCCTTGGTGGCTTTGAAATTTTTTTCAAGGCACCCCTCGGGAAGAACAATTACCGAAATGCCATTATGACCCTTATCAGGCGACGACGCACTCCGAGTAGCTAGTGATGCTTATTAGGCACAGCAATTCCTCTCATGTTCAACTTCACCCATGGTTGCGGGGACTAAAGGTTAGCTAGCAGGTAATGCAGCTACATTGTATATCAATGTGCGGTTGCATTACTTGATGGTATTGCATAAAGGATCAGGATGCGTGCTGAGGCACCCCTGAAAGGTGCCCGAGGCGCATCGGTGCCGAGGCACCCAGTTTGAGAACCCCTGGTGTAGACCCCTGTTAGCTTTGTGCCTGTCCTGCTCCTGAAGTCCTTATAGCAGGAGGATTCCTTGCAACCCCAGGGTTACTTGAGGACGTTGCAGGGGTTTCCTGACATTTCTCCCTCCAGTGAGACTGGCCTCAGTTGGTGAGGTGAAAAAGTAGGTCTTTGTCTCCTCTACTAAAAGAAGGGTTACAATATAAGGAACATAGTAATAGAAAGACAGCTAATAGTTAATAACTAATATTAGCTAATAACAGTAATGGAAAGATAGAAATACAGCATACTAAAAGAGCCTTATTATAGGGGTGCACTATAATTGTGGGAACTATAATAAGAAGCACTAACACAGGCTATTATAGTAGAGAGAACTATAGAAGAGGAACATGGAATGGGGGCTAAAGAAGGAGGCTGTTACTGAAGTTTTAAGCCACACCTTCTATTAAAGAACATTCCACCTGCAAAACAAATCCCCACTCCAGTCCCTCCACTAATGCAGGGGCTCCCTGACATCCAAAAATTATTTGAAGGGTTCCTCTGAAGTGAATAAAAGTTAAGAAATACTGCATTATAGCAATATATCCTCCATGGCCCAGATTCCAGCCTGGTGTCAAGGCCCACAGACATGTTCCTGAAAGAGACTCTGAAGTGAGAATAATTCTCGCTTCAGAGCTCATAGTTAGCAGGGGCATTCACCCCCACACCCACCCCCGCAAGCATTGGTCGCAAACTTGGTTGTATATTATCTTTTCCTGGAGGCAGGGCTAACGGCCGCAGCCCTGCCTCCAGTCGCGTCTATCAGCGGCGCATAGCCGCCTCTCCCCCGCCCCTCTCAGTGAAGGAAGACTGAGAGGGGCGGGGGAGAGGCGGAGATATGCGCTGACAGACGCTCGTGGGGCAGGGCTGCGGCGGTTAGCCCTGCCCCAACCAGGAAGCGCTCCCCCCGCTGCACCGAGGGGTTTTGGGGGTGAAGCGACCCCCGTTAAGCCGCGGGATAGCAGCGTTTTAGCAGGGGCACACATGGCCCTGCTATCTATGAGGTCTGAAGCGAGATTTATTCTCGCTTCAGACTCTCTTGAAGTCCTTATAGCAATGTGTCCTTGGCCCAGATTGCAGCCTGCAGTGGCTCTCGGGCTGTTCCTGAAGACCATACAGTATTGTGCACTCCTAGCCCAGTCTAGTAGGGTGATATGCAGGTATGTTCTTGGAGTCCCTGTAGTAATTTGTACTTCTCAGCCCAAGTAGTCACAATGTGGGTGGCCGTCAGGCATACTGTACTTGATAATCTGCTGCCTAAGCTATCACTCAACTCTGACAAAGATCATTCTTGGCCAAATTGTTTAGGCAGAAAGTATTCTTCCCAGCATTTAGTAACTTCACCTAGTGGTCAGTTGAGTGTCACACAGTAGATTTTCTTAGCATGAGCATTTTTTTTTCATGATTGTCTCAGGTTTAAAGGAAACCCAAAGTGAAAGGAACATGGAGGCTGCCTTATTCATTTCCTTTTAACCAATACCAGTTGCCTGGCAGTCCTCCTGATCATGTGCCTGCACGGTGGGCAGCATGGTGGCGTAGTGGTTAGCTCTCTCGCCTTGCAGCGCTGGGTCCCTGGTTCATATCTCAGCCAGGGCACTATCTGCAAAGAGTTTGTATGTTCTCTCTGTGTCTGCGTGGGTTTCCTCCGGGCACTCCGGTTTCCTCCCACATTCCAAAAACATACGGATAAGTTAATTGGCTCCCCCTAAAATTGGCCCTAGACTACAGTACTTACACTACATAATATAGACATATGGCAATGGTAGGGATTAGATTGTGAGCTCCTGAGGGACAGTTAGTGACTGGATGGATGGATGGATAGAGAGATATGGATAGAGATATATAGATAGATAGATATATATTCTCTATCACACTGTACAGCGCTGCGTAATATGTCGGCGCTATATAAATACATAATAATAATATAATATTAATAATGTGCCTCTAAATCATTTAGCCACAAACCCTAAACAAGCATGAAGTAGATCAGGTCTTCTCTCAGCTGCCTCAGGTTTTGCTGAATTAGCCATATGCTTGTTCCAGGGTTTTGACTCAGAAGATTAACAGGGCTGCCAGGCTGTGCAGTTCTTGACTTAGGCCAGGAACCCCCTAAACATTGCAAAGGCACTTTGTGTAAGCAACTTGAGGTGCGGTTTGTGGTGAGTTAGGTATTGAGCCCAAACACTCACAAAATACTGCATATTCTGTGATTGCGATCAGCCCGAACCGCAATCGCTCCAGACTCAACACCATAGACTTACATTAGCAAAGCGTTTTTGAAAGTGCTGGCAATTTCCGGAGCTCAAAAAAGCGATCTAGTTGGCCCCAGGATCCCACCAATCTCCATCAACTGCAAGATGCTATCCTATCAATGTGGGCCAACGTTTCTAAAGAATGCTTTCAGCACCTTGTTGAATCAATGCCACGTAGAATCAAGGCAGTTCTGAAGGCGAAAGGGGGTCAAACACCGTATTAGTATGGTGTTCCTAATAATTCTTTAGATGAATGTGTACCGCAGCTCATGGTGGTGCTTAACCTCCCTGGCGGTACGCAGTTTATGAGGCTGCGTCCGCGAGAGTTTTTTTTTTTAAATAAAACATGTTTTAAGCTCCATATCTAGCACTAAGCTAGCTACCTGTGGCCCCCAAGTCCTCCGGCACCTATCTGCTCCCCCGATCGCCGCCAGCAACACTCACCAGTCCACGATCCCGCAAGAGCCGCAGCTTCCCAATTCGCTTCAGTCGTCGCTATGCCGACAATCGGACATGACGTCGTGCGAAGTCCTGAACCTCCCCATAGCGTAGCCTGGAGCTGATTGGAAGGCTGCGCCATCGTGGGATCCCTGGGGGGTATGTATTGCGGTGGGGATCGGGGGGGGAGAGCGGAGGCACTTGGGGGGCATAGGTAGCTAGCCAAGTGCTAGCTGAAGAATATGGAACAAATTTTATTTAAAAGAAATCCTCCCGGGCCATGTGATCACCTGTGGCGGCTTGCCCGACACTGTCTGGCATACCGCCAGGGAGGTTAAGAAATAAAGAATAGCACCATAATTGATTTTTTTTTTTTCCACCTCATCCTATTTGAAGAGATTTTACTTCCCGTCCCAGTGACTCTCCTGACCTGTTTCTTGAACAAATCTGCTCAGTAGGTACACATACAGAAATAACATTAACATTTTGCTTAAGTTACTTAAGGGCCCTTTCACACCGGAGCGGTGCGGTTCATTTTACCGCAACCCACCACCGTGCAATGAAAGTCTGTGGAGACTTGCATATTGTGACGATACGGCACGACACAACGGAAGTGATGTTATCGCCGCTTCCCTGACGGCCCGGAACTCATGTTAGTCTATGGCGACGCATGTATTTTTTTAAAAAAAAACCTATGCTGCCAGCATGCGCGGAAAAGTAGTTTAACAATACGCTTCCGCATACCCGAAGCAGGAAGTGACGACAAGCACTTCCTGCTTGGCCGCTGGCCAGGCAGGGTGGATTGTGCAATAGCACGTGTTCCTGTTTTTGGCGGTGCGTCGGGCGCGATGCATCGCAGCGCCAATGCTGGTTTATGGTCTGAAACCAGCCTCCATGTAGTTTGGAGTCCTGGGTGGCATTTGTATGGGGTTTAGCCAGGCACTCTGAATACGGTGACTGTGATTTACAGCACAAATAACTTGTTTTTTGATTGGTTTATTACATTTTTGTGGACTAAGCACTGCTATTACTGTATATGTTATTTATGACGATTATGTTTAAATTTATTAGCAGTCTGGGTCAGTGCATGTTTTTCCCCCGACTTTGATTCCAGGTACCCAAAAAATTGCTCCGACTCCACAGCCCTGGTAAAATTCCTGTGCGCTGCACACATCATAAGAACAAAGGGCCTTTCATGCATCAGGCACTTTGATTGTCCAAAGCCTCGTACACACGCCTGACCAGGGCTGTGGAGTCGGTACAAAAATCATCCGACTTCAACTCTTGGCTCCTCACTTTATAAAACCTCCAGGTACCTAAAAGTTGCTCCGACTCCTTAAGCTGGCCATACACTGGCCCGATTTGCCGCCGTTTCGACAGCTGATTCGATCACTGGGATCGAATCTGCTGCATATCGTTCCCGCAGCACGCCGAATTTCGATCCATTTCGTCCGATCGCTCCGTGCGGAAAATTACCGTCGATCGCCCGCGGGTAGGGGGTGCGTCGCTAGCGGCGTTTGCGTGCCCGACGACCGACGCAATAGAGCCCGCATACATTACCTGCTCTGCCAGCGCGACTCCAGTCCCCCGGTCACCGCTGCTCTGTCTGCGCTCTGGTCTCCAGGTCCGGCATGCCTCACTTCTTCTAGCCCGGCAGGAAGTTTAAACAGTAGAGCGCCCTCTACTGTTTAAACTTCCTGCCAGGCTAGAAGAAGTGAGGCATGCCGGACCTGGAGACCAGAGCGGAGACGGAGCAGCGGTGACCGGGGGCAGTCACGCCGGCGGAGCAGGTAATGTATGCGGGCAGGAGGGGCGGCGGCGGCAGCAGCACCACCACAACAGATTGTGAACGGTTTCAGGCTGAAATCGGTTCACAATCTGTTTGCAGTAAAGGTAGCCATACGATCCCTCTCTGATCCCCCCCATAGCAACACAGTGCATTGTATGCTACACAGCTGACACGTGTCTTTGCAACCTGCCTACACGTGTGTACGCACCTTAATACCCTAGATCTCAATCTTTTATCATCTGTGTAAAACAAGTTTGGTCCATGTAGGCCTATACTTGTAGTTTAGGGCTTCACCTAGCCAATATTTACTCGGCTAACAAGTCAATTAACATGTTCAGTTTGTTGATCAGGAATGAGTTCCTCTGCTGACCAATCAGAAATAACTGAGAAGAATTTGGTTTCTTGGCCTTCAAGTGCTGATATAGTGGTGAGTATTGGTCAGTCCTGCACATATGGATTTATAGTGTTAGTACAAATTACCAATCGGTAAAGATGTACGTTGACGGAATTTGCTGGGAAAAAGCATTATCTATTCGTGTCTGTGGCCAGTTAACGAGTCATGTTCCCCGGGGTGTTTATGGCAAGTGTTCTGTGCAAATGCCTTTGGAGGAAACCATTGTTTGTAGTGGCTGGATAGTGTAATGGTTAAGGGCTCTGCCTCTGACACAGGAGACCTGGGTTCGAATCTAGTCTCTGCCTGTTCAGTAAGCCAGCACCTATTCAGCAGAAGACCTAAAGGGCCCTTTTCCACCTGCAATCGCTAGCGTTCATGCTGAACGCTAGCGATTGCTGAATCGCAAAACCGGCGATTCCCCCGACGTTTGCGGCCGCGATTTTGCTATGCTATGCATTGCATAGCAAAATCGCGGCAATTATCGCTCCGCCGCGCGTTCGCGTTCCCGACAAAAGCGAATCGCGGTAGTGGAAATGACCTACCGCGATTCCTATGTTAAAAAGCAAACCGTAGCGATTGTAAAATCGCTAGCGGTTTGTGGTTTTGCGATTCAGCCAGCGCAAACGCGCTGGTGGAAAAGGGCCCTAAGCAAGTCTCCCTATCACTGCTACTGCCTATAGAGCGCATCCTAGTGGCTGCAGCTCTGGCGCTTTGAGTCCGCCAGGAGAAAAGCGCTATATAAGTGTTTGTCTTTGTCTTGTTTGTCTTATTGTTGGAATACCTGCTGGCAATATAAGCATATGACACAACTGGCAATTGAACAGAGCAAAGCCTTATGATGATTTGCAGCTGAGCAGTGTTTTGGAACCGCTCAAAGCCTGGTATTGTAAAATGTCTTTAGTGATCAGAATCTGTTGTGGGTATTTCATACGTGATCCAACAAACTGAGTTCATGGTTTTTAAAAATGCTCTCTTGGCGTGATTACTTTCCTCATCTCATTTATTTTATTTTAGACACACTATCTTCTGATTATTTCTAGACATAATAACCTCCTTTATTTAAGGGATATCTAAATAGAGTTCTAAAATGCAGCGCTGTGGAGTCGGAGTCGTGGAGTCGGGCAATTTTGGGTGCCTGGAGTCGGGAAAAAATGCACCGACTCCGAATTAATTTGTAACTGTAATTAAAATAGAAAATATGATAAAATGTTCTATTTCTCAGATAATAGTCATTAAAAATAATGTATATATACAGTAATAGCTGTGCTCAGTCCACAAAAATGAAATAAACCAATCAAAATTAGTTACTTGTGCTGCTTCAATAAAGCAGTCCCTGTATTTTTAAGGTCAGATATACATATCTGATTGTGACTGTATCTATGATGTGTACACAGGAATCTCTTATATATACTAAATAACCTCTATGCTGTAAGAATAAAGCCTGATGTGTAGCTGTGTCACTAATACAGATTGTCAATGAGAAGGAAATAATTCTGCATTGATGCTGATTTATGCAAATGTATGCACTCTCTTTGCTGATGAAATCAAATAATTTGATATGTTGTTAAAATTTGGTTTGGTGACTACAAATTAAAGGGTACCTGAGACGGATGAAAAGTAAAGTTTTATAAATACCTGGGGCTTCCTCCAGCCCCCTTCAGGCTAATCAGTCCCTCGCTGTCCTCCACCACCCGGATCTTCTGATATGAGTCCTGGTAATTCAGCCAGTCAGCGCTGTCCGGCCGCATGCCGCTCCCACAGCCAGGAACATTCTGCACCTGCGCAATAGTGCTGCACAGGTGTAGTATGCTCCTGGCGGCGGAGTGTGTGCATGCGCACTACGCCCGACTGGCTCAAGTACCTGGACTCATAGCAGAAGATCCAGGTGGTGGAGGAGGACAACGAGGGACTGATTATCCTGAAGGCAGCTGGAGGAAGCCCCAGGTATGTATAAAACTTTAATTTCATCTGTCTCAGGTTTACTTTGTTACACAGTAGTACTATACTCTGCATATGCACTCCCCACAGAGCTGCAGGGAATCCACTGAGAATGATGTGCACATTGAACACAGAGGTGTTGTCTGTCACCCAGAATCTCCTCATTCCACTGCAGAGTACCTGCACATCATTCTTACATGTACCCACACTTACATTGCCTAGGGCCTGATAGATGTTCTTTGTTCCGGTTTGTACCCTTTACAAGTACTCTTACCAAGGACTAGTTTTAGTCTAAAGGGAATAAATATAGTAGTCTACATATCCTTCTCACTTCAGTTGTCTTGTAAAATTCCTAAGCGTTGGCAGTTAAGAGACAGATTTCATGTTACATACTTTTAATCAACAAAATTGTAATATGCAAATTAGAGGAGTCGGTGGAATCCTAAACTGAGGAGTCGGAGTCAGTGGATTTTTGGACCGACTCCACAGCCCTGCTAAAATGTAACTTTACGTACCTGGTGCTTCTTCCAGCCCTTAGAGGGCGCGTGTCCCTCGCCACAGCTCTGGTCTTTTCCTGGGTCCCACTGGCTGCCTCTGAAATATTGCTGACCCCCGATAGGTTGGCGCCTTCTGCACTTACGGAGCGCATCACCGGAAGCAATCTGAGCCTGCACAGAAGGCGCTGACCCATCAGGGGTCGGCGATACTGCGAGGGCGGCCAGCGGGACCCGGGAGAAGACCGGAGCTGTGGTGAGGGACACAAGCGACCTCTAGGGGCTGGAATAAGATAGGGCTGTGGAGTTGGTACAAAAATCATCCGACTCCTCTGTTTATGAAACCTCCGACTCCAGGTACCCAAAATTGCTTTGACTCCGACTCTACAGCCCTGGAAGAAGCACCACGTAAGTTAAGATAGATTTTTACAACTCGCCTTCCTATCCTTTAAGCACATTCATCATATATTTTTTACAAGGTTTTCAATCCCATTGTTGTAGTAGCATCACACTCCTCACCTCTGTCTTTGGGTTGGAGGACTCGAGGTGGGGCTTCATATTAATGCTACTGTACAAATGGTTACCAGCTTTCTGCAGTCATGTGACAAGCAGTGCAGGGAGAGAAGAGATTACCATAACCAGAGGCAAGTTAGCTTACACATAATACCTTGCATGGCAGATAAAAGCAACGTTTTTTTTTTACTTTTCGGATGCTCCTAATTTTCATCTGCTCCTATAATAATCAAATGTGTTGCAGCATATGCAGATCAGGTGTTTCTGACATTATTGTGACATCTGACAAGATTAGCTACATGTTTGTCTCTGCTGTGATTCAGACACTACTGCAGCTAAATGGGTCAGCAGGGCTGCCAGGCAACTGGTACTGTTTAAAAAGAAATCAATATGGCAGCCTCCATATTCTCACTTCAGTTGTACTTTAATGCCATGCATACACGGCTCGGTTTATGCGCGGGCTCATCCCCGCTCGTCCGCGTGGATCGATTGCCGCTCGTCCCCACCGGCACTTCCTTATCACTGCTCCATTATCTGCCATTGTCCGCCGGCGGGGGTTGAGCAGCGTGCTCGGACCAGCTGAATATTATCAGCTGGCCGATACACTGTACAGAAACATACCGTGTATCCCCAGCATAAGTCTGATCCTGTGCTGCACAATGTCCATTACTGTGTATCCTCCAACAATTTCCTTCATCCTTATCAACTCTGCCTGAAATCTACTGCATGCAGATCCATTCAGGGATCATAAACCAATTAAAGAAGCCCATTTAGGTAACTATATAATAGCCCAATTATGTGGGTCAATCAATAGCTAAATGCAAAAACATCAATCCGAGTAATATGTATCTAAATATAACATTCATTTATTGAGGGACGTATCCCATTCAGGGATCAGTTGTGATGCCAAGCTTTTTGATTCCTATTCAATTGAAATTCAGTTGGATAGCGATGTACTTCTATCCTGCACCACAAACTCAATCTTCCTGGCAGGCTTCCAGGGCAAAGTATAGAGCAGCTCCTCCCATGATGCAGCCACAGACGGCACTTCCTGCTATAAAGGCTCTAGATTCTCAGCTGAGATGAACCGACTGACCATCCTGACCAAAGACGGTCTAGCACTGGCCTGGGCAGGCGGCTTGGGCCGGGCCACATTCTGCTAACATGCCTGGCCTCCTTCTCCCTTTCCCCCCTCCTTCCTTCCCTGCAGAGTCGCCAGCGGGCAATTAGCGGGGGTTAAAACTCGCCTACTCACCGCTTCCTGCTTTGCGTCTCCACGGTAACAGGCCGTCACGTGACATGTCAGCGTATCCCATGCTGGCAGCCAGCGTGTAATAAGCTGGCACATCCCGACGGCGTGTCATGTGAGGCCCTGTTGCCAAGGAGACGAGACGCAGGAAGTGGTGAGTTTTAACCCCCACTAATCACCAGCTCGTGACTCTGGAGGGAGGGGGGGGGAGAGCACTCGACCCTGCAGGGAGGGGGGAAAGAGGGGAATCTGGACACCTATCGGCGGGCCGATATACAGTGCACTACGGCGGGCCGATATACAGTGCACTACGGCGGGCCGATATACAGTGCACTACGGCGGGCCGTAGTTCGCCCAGCGCTTGTCTAGCATGTATTCAAGGTTTGAGCCTTTCTCAGTCTGTCCAAACTAGTCACAAGTTCAGCTGTGAGATCCCCCTTCTAAAGGGTAATTAAGGGTGCCCATACATGGTACAATTTTTTTCATTTTTTTTCGATTAGATAATTTAGTTCGATTATTCCGTTAGATCGAATATAAAGATTTTTCCAGCATGTCTAATCTTATTTTTCTCGAAAAAACGGGATAATCGTTCGAATTTCTTGATCGAAAAAAAAATATATTTTCAACTTTCATTCAATTCGATCATTTAGATCGAATAAACGGGATAAGCGAACGTTTTTATTGTACCATGTATGGCCACCATTAAATTGCTATAAAGTAATCACTGCTCACGTGTTTCTGTAAATTTATCTCAAAAATATCTCCATTTTCTGCCAGATAATTCCCAACACCGACAGGAAGCTCCGATTACCAGTTACGTAACCCTGGCACCAATACTCCTGAGTGCAGTCCATACATTTTCATAATTGCAGGAGTAATTGGCTTGCCAAAGCAAGAGCTCTTGTAACTCGTACTGCACTTGCACTACCCCACTAACTGGCAGCAAAATGTGACACCCCCATGCAGGCTTTAGTTAAGGTGGCCATTTACTAAAGGCAAACTCCTGTGCATTTCCTGCACACAGATTCGCATAGCAGTGTATTTCAATGAGCCTGTTTACATTGTGTGCAGAATCTGTATGCAGAACTTTGCAGAAAAAAATCAGCACAGCAGTTCAGTTTTTGCACACTGCACCATAAATCGCAGTTAATATATTTGATATTAAATTTGTGTGCGGTTTATGCCTTTTTGTGTGAAAAAGTCAGCAAGTCGGAAAGCAAATCGGACATGTTGGAAATCAAATTGACAGTAAATCAGCCAGAAATTCTCAGTGTGTACTTAGCACTAGACAGGCTAAACTCTCTAAGTACATACAGGGGGCATTTCTCTCTGTTTTCCTTCAGGTGCACTTTAAAGTCAGCTGAGGCGGCTGATAATGACCACCTCAGCCAATAATCAGGCCGTGTGCACAGTATTCCCCCGACCGCCGCCACGCAAGCAATGTGCCAGGCGGAGCAACGCGGCTGAACGATGCATGCCGCTTCCTTTGCCTGCTGCATGACTTTACGCACGCGCTGCTCTGTAGGCACTCCAGCTGACTTGGCGTCTGTACTGCCCGGCCCAGGGAAGTCGTGTTCCGATCCATCCGTCATAGTTGTGTACACACCTTTTAATAATAAAGTGGAATGGCTGTTTCATATGTGCATAAAAGGTCAACTGGCTATGGCTCAAAGTATTAGAGGCAGAGGATCAGCAGGGCTGCCAGGCAACTGGTATTGCTCAAAAGCGAAGGGCTCTTTTACATTACATAACGATTGCAGGAGCCGATTTCCTGCAAGCGTTTATGATCTGCGGCGTGTCGTCAATACGTCGAGGTGCGACGCTGATTAGCGGAGGTAGTTCTAATTCACTCTACGGAAAACCGCCAGTGCCGAACATTTAAAACTTCCCGGCTGTCGTACCGCACCGCGCTAAAACACAGCGTTTAAAATGAAAGTCTATGGACTTTCACTTTACCTTAGTTATTGCAAAGTTCAGACTTTCCGGCAAAACACCAGAAACCAGCTCTGGTGTTAAAGAGCCCTAATAAATATGGCAGCCTCTATATGTCTCTCTCATTACCATTGTCCTTTTTAAGTTAAGACTAAAGGCCCATACACACGTCAGACTTTTGCGAAAGGCGGGTCGTTTGAACGTCCCGTCGTTCAGTTATCCGCACAGCAAATCGGGCGTGTGTACAGACTGTCGTTCGGGTGATAAGACTGGTCTTGAGCGATCCGCCGAACGGCAGTCTGTACACACGCCCGATTTGGCGTGCAGACGACTGAACGACGGGACGTTCAAACGACCTGTCCGCAAAAGTCCGTGTGTATGGGCCTTAAGCTGCTGCTGAAGGAGACTGGTTTCCAGAGCTGTGTGTAACTAGGTGCAGGGAGTGTATTTGTTCTGTGCTTTTGGTGTGTTTGCTATAGATAAGTTGTGTTGGTGGTTAGCTTTTTTGGTTATTTTACATGTTTGCTGGGATTACGTGGCTCTCTCATTCTCTCAAATTTACTGCCCCTGGAAGCTCTCGAAAGGCTTTGGACGTATTCGACCAGTTGATCATATACGTGTGTGTGTGGGGGGGGAGGGGGGAGGTTGTTCGAGCCCTGGAATGAGGGGACAGGGAAAGCTCAATAGGATCCAAAGCCTTCCCTCTACTGTATATAACCTCAAAGGACTGGTTAGAGGCTGAACAAGTTGTTCAGATGGAATAAAGGTGCGTACAAACGTCCAACTTTACGCCTGATTGTTGTTTAAACTGGTCGTTGGAGTAACTTGGAGTGCAAACAAGTCGTTCAGAAGTCCTGTACACACTGTACCAACAAGTGGCTGATATGTTAATTTACATGTCGTTTAACCAACTTGATAAAGGACAATGGACTGGATAGAACAATGGCCTACATTAAACGACTGATCAAATCACTGTTTGAATGTCTATTACTTGGTCAAACGACTAGAAGTCTTTTATACACACATACAGACCTGACAGTCGTTTGAAGGACAGTTGTCCAACTAATCCGCCAAGCGCATCGGGTAAACCGGCTGTTAACAGTCGCTCGACTGCCGTACACACGTTCAAATGACAAGTTGGACGGAAAATCGGGACGTGTACATACCTTTACTGACAGGTGATCTGTAACTCTGGGTGCGTCAAGTCCTACCCCATAGAGCCCTATTAATCCATACCATGCACTGATAAAGATGTATGCATGTTGGAATAGTGTGACTCTGTAATATTGACCAGCTGACACATCCTTGCATTCCAGCGGTTCTGGAGGTGTGGCTAGCTTACAGGGACAATACAGGATGATTTGCATATTCAGCAGTGATGCATTGTGGGACACCTCAAAAAACTCACTCCAACCTAAATAATTACAAATACCTTCTGTTTTAAGAAGGCAAATGTTTTTGTTCTGCATAACATTTTAGTAAGAGGGCTTTGGTAGCTCTTAATACACTCCTAGGAGTTCTGGTTCACCATGTGCTTGCTGGGTAATTTGTAATTGTGAAGACATCAGGGATTCCATGCGACAGTCTTTTCAGATAGAACACTCGTATGTCAATATGAGGATCACAATTTCAGGATATAATGAAGGCCATTTCTAATAAGCTGTTTTCATAGAATGGCCATGTGGCAAGCAGCTCTGTCCTGCCGCTGTGACCAGCAATGAACTTGCAAAGACACATGGAATCTTTGCCCTCTGATAAGAGTGCTCTGCAGATCCGCACTCCGAGGGGCTCACCGATCAAGACAGGTGGAAGGAAAATGAGCAAATGTGGAGCAGTTGCTCGGCGCATGTATCAGTTGTCGAGTGTTACATGAATTCTGCCAGCTGCAGGCTTCATATTTTTCTTCAGCTTTTTATGCATCTGTGCTGATAAGTCATCCTTGGTGACTGGAGGACTTATAGAAGGGATAGAGGAGTTGTCCTGCTGATCTAACGGATAGGGCTGTCACTTAGGATTATTACTTAAAGCAAACCTGTGACTTAGTTAATGAAAAGAAAGATACTACAATACCTTAATCCTTGATTTCTTCTGACGCTATCCTTCCCATTTTTTGCCGCTCCTGACTGCGATCGTCGTTGTTAAAATCCAGTTTTAACATCACATCCTTCTAGCAAAGATAGCTGTGACCCCCCCCCAGAACTACTTCCAGGACCCTGCGGCATCAGCGCCCCTTTGCTCGCACACAAGCACGGCTGTACGAGGCTGGGAATGGGGTTCGTCTTTACCTACAATGGGAGTGCACTGGTGGTCCCCATGGCAGCTGAGGCCCTCCCATTCCGGTTTGGATGTCGAGAAGCGTTGAGTCAACAGGATTAACCTCCCTAATCGTATTCCTGACACAGGTTCACATGCTGCGAGCGGTAATTCCGAACCTGGGTCTGTGCAGCCGCTAGGCAGGTTGCTGTGCAGCCGCTAGGCAGGTTGCTGTGCAGCCGCTAGGCAGGTGGCTGTGCAGCCGCTAGGCAGGTGGCTGTGCAGCCGCTCGGCAGGTGGCTGTGCAGCCGCTCGGCAGGTGGCTGTGCAGCCGCTCGGCAGGTGGCTGTGCAGCCGCTCGGCAGGCGGCTGTGCAGCCGCTCGGCAGGCGGCTGTGCAGCCGCTCGGCAGGCGGCTGTGCAGCCGCTCGGCAGGCGGCTGTGCAGCCGCTCGGCAGGCGGCTGTGCAGCCGCTCGGCAGGCGGCTGTGCAGCCGCTCGGCAGGCGGCTGTGCAGCCGCTCGGCAGGCGGCTGTGCAGCCGCTCGGCAGGCGGCTGTGCAGCCGCTCGGCAGGCGGCTGTGCAGCCGCTCGGCAGGCGGCTGTGCAGCCGCTCGGCAGGCGGCTGTGCAGCCGCTCGGCAGGCGGCTGTGCAGCCGCTCGGCAGGCGGCTGTGCAGCCGCTCGGCAGGCGGCTGTGCAGCCGCTCGGCAGGCGGCTGTGCAGCCGCTCGGCAGGCGGCTGTGCAGCCGCTCGGCAGGCGGCTGTGCAGCCGCTCGGCAGGCGGCTGTGCAGCCGCTCGGCAGGCGGCTGTGCAGCCGCTCGGCAGGCGGCTGTGCAGCCGCTCGGCAGGCGGCTGTGCAGCCGCTCGGCAGGCGGCTGTGCAGCCGCCCGGCAGGCGGCTGTGCAGCCGCCCGGCAGGCGGCTGTGCAGCCGCCCGGCAGGCGGCTGTGCAGCCGCCCGGCAGGCGGCTGTGCAGCCGCCCGGCAGGCGGCTGTGCAGCCGCCCGGCAGGCGGCTGTGCAGCCGCCCGGCAGGCGGCTGTGCAGCCGCCCGGCAGGCGGCTGTGCAGCCGCCCGGCAGGCGGCTGTGCAGCCGCCCGGCAGGCGGCTGTGCAGCCGCCCGGCAGGCGGCTGTGCAGCCGCCCGGCAGGCGGCTGTGCAGCCGCCCGGCAGGCGGCTGTGCAGCCGCCCGGCAGGCGGCTGTGCAGCCGCCCGGCAGGCGGCTGTGCAGCCGCCCGGCAGGCGGCTGTGCAGCCCCCCGGCAGGCGGCTGTGCAGCCCCCCGGCAGGCGGCTGTGCAGCCCCCCGGCAGGCGGCTGTGCAGCCCCCCGGCAGGCGGCTGTGCAGCCCCCAGGCAGGTGGCTGTGCACCTACGAGCAGCAAAATCGGGGCCAACGCCATTGGCAGGCAGGAAGCTGCTAGGCACCAGCCAGAAAACAAGCCCTTAAAGGGAAGGTCCAAGCAAAAAAAAAAGTTTCGCTTACCTGGGGCTTCTACCAGCCCCATGTAGCCATCCTGTGCTCTCGTAGTCACTCACTGCTGCTCCGGTCCCCCACTGGCAGCTTTCTGACCTCGGAGGTCAGGGCCACATTGCATACATTGCATAAATTTACGCGTTGCACCACTAACGCGTAAAAATGTATGTGTTAATGTTCCTGCACTAGTGGGAATGTGTAAAAATGTACGCAATTCGGCCCTGACCTCCGAGGTCAGAAAGCTGCCAGTGGGGGACTGGAGCAGCAGTGAGTGACTACGAGGGCACAGGATGGCTGCATGGGGCTGGTAGAAGCCCCAGGTAAGTGAAACTCATTTTTTTTTTTTTTTTTGCTTGGACCTTCCCTTTAAAGTTGCTTCAGGTGCCCTTTAAAGGAAACCTGAAACCAGAGGGACACAGTCTATCTTCATTTCATCATAAACAATGCCAATTGCCTGGCTGTCATACTGAGCTTTTGGTTTTAGTTTGTTTTGAGCCACACACCTGCAACAAACATGCAGCCAGTGGAGTCATACCAAAGTCACAGCATCTGAACTGCTGTTCAAGTCACTGGGACAGCATGAAGTATTGGAGGCAGAGCATAAGCTCAGAAGTCAGACAACAGCCATTGTTTATTAGAGAATGAAGATGGCAGCTTCCTATTCTTCTCACGTCAATTATCTCTTCTCTAATTCTGAGTATGAGAAAATGCTGTATGTAAAGAACACCATGCTCCAGAGGAACCTTTTTAAATAAGATTGCAGCCTGTATACACAGCAGTTGATACTTTTTCTACATTTTTGGTGGTCAAAGTTGATTGAAAAATTGATTGGTCAAATTGAGAGGGGTGGGGGGGTATAAGATAGTTTGGCCCACTATTTCTTAGTACCCTGCTTCAGTGTAATATTTAGCTGCTCCAGAACTGTGTGTGTTCTGTTTTTCCAGTAGCTGCACGATTATTTCCATACCTCCAGTTCACATGACATGTACCGTATATACTCGCATATAAGCCGAATTTTTTAGCATAAAAAATGTGCTCAAAAGTGCCCCCCTCGGCTTATATGCGAGACACCAAAGTGTCCAGTCAAGGGCCGCCTGTTTTTGTCCCCACCCGAGTTGCTGTATGCGTTCAGACTTGCCTGCTTTTGTCCCCCCGAGTGGCCGTGTGTGCAGGCTCACCTGTTCAGGATCGGCGCCTGCAGGATCCATGGGTGATCGTCCTGGAAAGCGGGACATGAGCTCCTCCACTTGCGCATCCAGCGGGTCCCGCTTGCCCTGCACGTGAGTGGCCAGGGCGCTTGAAGAATCAGATCGAGGGAGCAGAGAGCGCAGGACGAGCACTGCCCCATTCAAATCACTGTGCGCTCGTCCATTCGTCACCGCCACACTACGTCACCGTGAGCAGTGTCCCACATATGCTTCGCCCATTGGCTGCAATTCCTCGCTCCCACACACATCATCGGGAGCTCACTGCGCAGACTCAGTACAAGAAAACCTCGTACTGCGTCTGCACAGTAAGCTCCCAGTGACGCGAGCTAGGACGCGCAGCCGCATTGCTATTCGTCTATTTAGGCGCATAGTTGGCAGGTGACCCGCGGTGAGGAACTGAATGGGCTTCCGTGACGGCGCGGGACTTGAAAGCTGCAGGGGGCCTTTAGAAACCCCAGGTAAGTGGCACTTTTTTTTTTGTTTTTTTACGGCAACAGAATTCTTTAAGCTGGCCTTGCACTGGTCGATGTTGCTAACAGATCCCTCTGATCAGATAATTATTTGAGGGGGGAGTGCTAAAAAGATGTGGGCAACAGATAGACCCCTTTGATCAGTTAATGACTTGAGGAAGTGCTGTAGAGGTGCTGGTATACCAAAGCGACGTGTACAAGATCCGTGTTCTCCCCAGAATTTTTTTCCAGCCGAGTGGCATGAAACCGTAGCCGGGTGGGGCGCAAAAGGGATAGGCAGGGTCAGTGCAACTCTGCATACAGTATAGGAGGAGAGCCAATGACCGCCAGGAGGTCACCAAAAGTAGCCGGGTGGAGCATGGAGGCCTTCATTACGCAGTGTGTGCCTTATTGTCTGAGCTGAAACTTCAGTACCCGCATCTGACAAATCTCTTTTCAGTTCCTCAGCAGTCACACGGGGACTTTTCTCCACTTTGCGCTTCAGGTAGCGCACAGCAGTCGAAGTCAGAATCTTCTTTCTGCCACGACCAGGTAGCGTTTCAACAGTGCCCTTTGCATTGAATTTGCGAATGATGCTTCCTATGGTGTCTCTTGGTATGTTTAACATCTTTGCAATCTTCTTATAGCCATTGCCCTTCCTGTGAAAATAAATCACCTCTTCTCTTGTCTTCCTGGACCATTCTCTTGACTTCACCATGTTTGTAAACACACCAGTTAGGGTACGTTTCCATTGGTGCGGTGCGATTCCAGTGCGGAAAAAGCATGTGCGATTTCGCATGCGGATGCGTTTTTCCATGCATGTTTCTATGCGATTTCGCATGCCTTTTGTGGCCAAGCGTTTTTATCCATGTCAATGCTGGTGTGCTCTTTACATTGTTTTTACACAAAAACTTATGCGAAAACACATGGCAAAAACGCATGCGTTTTTCCTATTACATTTTATGTGATTTGAATTCTGAGGGCTCTGCCGTGCAGATTTTTTCTGCACAGAAAAACGCTAAGAAATCCTGACAAGTGGAAACCGTCCCATCCACTTGTATTGGTTATGCGAACCTGCATGCAGATTCGCTCTAGTGGAAACAGGCCCTAAGGGCTGGAACCCACAAGAGCGTTTTTAGCATTTTGGCAGCGCTGCGATACGCTAGCGTTTTGCCAAAACGCTCAGCTGATGTTAATGGATGGGGCAACTTCCACAGGAGCGTTTGCGTTTCCCAGAAACGCAAACGCAGGACCTGCAGCATTTTGGGAGCGTTAGCGCTTCAATGTAAAGTATTGAAACGCTAGCAGAAACGCTCAGCAAAACCTAAACTGAGCGGTTTTGCTAGCGTTTTGCGGTTCAGCACACTAACAAAATTAAAAATAATTCACAGGACCAATCGGGATAAAAACGCAAAACGCTACACAACCGCTGAGCAAAAAAATACACTGTTGCAAAACGTGACCGAAAACGCGCATGAATCCGCTTGCAAACTGCTCAGACAAAACGCTAGCGGTTGCGTTTTGCGTTTGCGGATTTCAGTGGGTTCCAGACCTTAATGTCTAGAAGGAGCTGAGTATTAGACATTTTAAATCTGCCTAATTGGTGCTTATTATGCTTGATTGCTACTCGTTAACATCCGCAGGGGTTTTCAATCCCTGATTGAAAACGAATGAACCTCTGTTCTTAAAGTGAACCTCCAGACTAAAAATCGACTCAGCAGCACTGAAAAGGCTTCGTGTTTCTTTAACCATCTTAGCGTCCATCACCGCCGATGGCTGCCGCTCAGGCCCTGCTGGGCCGATTTTGTTCAAATAAAGAGCAGCACACGCAGCCGGCACTTTGCCAGCCGCGTGTGCTGCCCGATCGCCGCCGCTAGCGGCGAAAGAGGGTCCCCCCAGCCGCCTGAGCCCAGCGTAGCCGGAACAAAAAGTTCCGGCCAGCGCTAAGGGCTGGATCGGAGGCGGCTGACGTCAGGACGTCGGCTGACGTCCATGACGTCACTCCGCTCGTCGCTATGGCGACGATCTAAGCAAAACAAGGAAGGCCGCTCATTGCGGCCTTCCTTGTTTATTCTGGGCGCCGGAGGCGATCAGAAGAACGCCTCCGGAGCGCCCTCTAGTGGGCTTTCATGCAGCCAACTTTCAGTTGGCTGCATGAAATAGTTTTTTTTTAATTTAAAAAAAACCCTCCCGCAGCCGCCCTGGCGATCTTAATAGAACGCCAGGGTGGTTAAAGGAGAACTGTAGTGAGAGGTATATGGAGACTGCCATATTTATTTCCTTATAACCTCCCTGGCGGTAAGCCCGTGCTGAGCACGGGCTATGCCGCCGGGAGGCACCGCTCAGGCCCCGCTGGGCCGATTTGCATAATTTTTTTTTTTTGCTGCACGCAGCTAGCACTTTGCTAGCTGCGTGCAGTGTCCGATCGCCGCCGATCCGCCGCTATACGCGTCGCCGCAGCTGCCCCCCCTCCCAGACCCCGTGCACTGCCTGGCCAATCAGTGCCAGGCAGCGCCGTGGGGTGGATCGGAGTCCCCTTTGACGTCACGACGTCCCGCCCCGTCGCCATGGCGACGGGGGAAGCCCTCCAAGAGATCCCGTTCTTTGAACGGGATCTCTTGATCGCCGGCGGCGATCGGAGGGGCTGGGGGGATGCCGCCGAGCAGCGGCTATCATGTAGCGAGACCTCGTCTCTGATATCTGATAAGCACTCACAAATCGCCCCAGTGTGACTGTACCCTGAGGGATGCTCTGTTTTGGCATCGATATCCAGTCGATCACCTGGCTGATATCAATGGTGCAACATGGCCACCCGATCGTTTCAACTGATTTCCCATCAAAATCAGTCGAAAGGATCATTTGGGTATGCTGGAAATTCACCCGCTCCGCCAAAAATTTGCCTTCGGGGATTACCGTGTTAGTATGCGGTAATCCCCATCTGCCAGCCAAACAGGAAGTGATGCTTGCGCTCGCTTCCTGTTTTTGGAATGCGGAAGCGCACTGTAAACTGCCGACGCCATTATTTTTACAAATCCATCAGTCGCCATAGGCTTACATGACTTAGGACCTGCAGCAGAACGCCGCAAGCCGCCACAGAAGCCGCACAGTACCGTAAGTATTTGCTAGCGCTAAATGAGGCACTTCCAGGCAGTATGTTTTATCCCATAGACTTGCATTGCCCTGTGGTAGCAGTGCGGTAAAGCAGTCAGCTGACACAGCTAAGGCATCAAGTTACAATTTGTGATTAGTTACAAATGAGGCGGAATAAAACGGGCTAAACTCTCTAAAAACATACGGGGTGCATTTCTCTGTTTTCCTTCTGTCCTGTGCAAGACTTCAGGTCCACTTTAACACTTAGATGTTCAATTTTATTTATTTTTGTGTGTGCAGTTTTCTTTAGCATTCTGTAGACCCAAAATAGCTAACAGGGAACTGAGGTGGGGATTGTTTTTGATTTTACAGAACAGCAGACCGCTTTCTGTTCCTTGTTGCTTCCCTAGCTTGTGAAGTATTTCTGCAGTAAATAGCTTACATTTTTTGGTGGTTCACTTCTTGTCAGAGTAAATAAACCCCAGACTGGTTCCGGAATTCGTCTCAACTTTGATCTTGTTATGCAGTTTTTCATAGGAATGTCGTAATATCGCAATGATGGCAGGATAAGGGTCTTCGGTTGTTGCGTAACGTCACAGGCTTTCTCAGCAGGATGCATTGCTAGTCACTCCCCTCTTCAAGGGTAAACCTTTCAAAATGGATTACTCAGCAGTGTGTGGTCTCAGGCCTTGAAAGTTTGGAAAGGGATTATTTGGGCACATTTTACAATCCATTCGTACATAAAATGAAAAACAAAAAACCAGAATTTGAAGTGTAGCCTTGGCTGTAGCAGGATATCAGCCCATTGGCTGTACGTCTCATTTGCAGTAAGTGCTCTACCCCCCCCCCCCAGAAGTTTGTGTAGATGCCATTCAGTCGTTAGTTCTACACTTTGTTTAGCTGACTGTTAAATGATCATTTTAAAGGATACCCCAGCTGGAATGTATATTAGAAACGGGAGCAGGCCTGTATCGGAGGTAGTCCTAACCCCCACGCTCACCTCCATCTCCCTCTTTAGTGCCCCAATACTTCTGGGAAGCTCATTCCAGGTGGCTGTAGTCAGGTGGTTGTGCGCAGGCGCGTGGCTAGGAATGGTCTGCGACGACTTCAACGTGCGCATGTGCAGACTGCTACTGGACGCATGTGCCTGCGCACTACCGCCTAACTTCGGCAACCTGGAATGAGCTACCGGAAGTATTGGGGCACTAAAGACAGGGACAGAGGAGAACGGGGGGAGTGATCGATCTGAGCACTGCCTCTGATACATGCCTGCTCCTCCCATTTCTATCGTGCATTCCAGCTCTGGTATCCTTTAACCACTCGAGGACCACAGGCTCACACCCCCTAGTGACAGGCCATTTTTTACAATTCAGCACTCTGCAGCTTTAACAGCTTATTGCTTGGCCATACAACTTAGCAGCCAAATGAATCTTACCTCCTTTTCTGCCCACCAACAGAGCTTTCTGTTGGTAGGATCTAATTTCTGCTGCATTTTTTTTTTTTAATGTTTAAGTAAAATTATCTGGCGACAGAGAGACAGAGCTGTCCTCTTAACAGCTCTGCACTAGATCACAGTACAACGTAAATAGCGGCTTTTTTTTCCCCTAACAGCCTGCCAGCCACGATCGCGGCCTTGCAGGCTGATCATCTTGGCAGAGATTGATTGCGCGAATGGTCCCTGCTAACCTCCGCCCCTAGGACTTGATGCCAATCAACGTTAGGTGGTCCTGGGGGAGCTACTCTGCGGCCACCAATTGGCATGAGGTCAGTTTGCAGAGCAGTTATGGCTAGCTCACACTCGAAGCAAAAATCACATTTTTTGCAGCACAAATTTTCAGATTTTTACTGTTATTTGCGATTCCCGTTCAACAGAACTAGAATCACAATGCACTAGCCCCCAAAATGCTGCATGCAGCGAGCTTGCGAAGTCGCAAACGCTGCAGTGAGAATGATCCCATTGGGTTCAATTAGTCATAGCACTAGTGATCAGCAATACGCTGAAAAGCTTTTCCACCAGTGCGTTTTGTGCTGGCTGAATCGCAAAAACGCAAACCGCTAGCGATTTTACAATCGCTACGGTTTGCTTTTTAACATAGGAATCGCGGTAGGTCATTTCCACTACCGCGATTCGTTTTTGCCGGGAACGCGAACGCGCGGCGGAGCGATATTTGCCGCGATTTTGCTATGCAGTGCATAGCATAGCAAAATCGCGTCCGCGAACGTCGGGAAATCGCCGGTAATTGCGATTCAGCAATCGCTAGCGTTCAGCGTGAACGCTAGCGATTGCTAGTGGAAAAGGGCCCTTAGGCTACGTTCAGTGAAATCCTGCAATCACAATGCAACAAGGGGAAAAGCCACATCCTGGGTTATACCTGCAGTGTGACGCATGCAGTTCATACAGGTAATCGGATAATTGTGCTCCCTTCCTGAAGTCCTACTCCACTTACAATAAGCATTCCTTGCACTGCTGCAGTTCTAGCACCATGTCAGGGTTGTGCTTGTGCAACACACGACAGCTTCCATATCACTCGCACGTCAGGTGTGCTTTAAAGTGTAACTAAAAACAATGGTGCATGAGCCAGCCTGGGGCCCCGGGAACTCTCACTGCCCGGGGCCCCAGAACCAGAATCTAACACCATATGTGAGCGCAGCCAAAACCCTGGAGCTGCCACCTCCAAGGCCTGTCTCCTACTGCTCTAAAACTTACCAAACACACAATTGGAGAACCTCACTCCCAAACAGTTCTCTGCTGCTTTATAAAGCCTGCAGGCTGCTTATAAGCCAATGAGAAGTGCACACATAATACACCTAGCTTGCAGTGATAATCAAGCAAAAGCTGAGCAAGTCAGCCAATTAGTAGGAGAGGGCTTCAGTTGCATATAGACAATGGCTATATGACCAGCATGACTTTAAAGTGTAACTGTCGGGCATAAAATCAAAAATCTAATCTTTTATTTTCATCTGGTAAGCCAGTAATAAGGATGTTAACCAGGCAATCCAAAAGTTAAAATCACTAGTACTTTTCTTGGTAGTAAATTCTCATTCCCCAGTTTACCTGACTCTTATTTGGTACGTTACTGCACAAAGGAAGTTGCAGGGCATGCTGGGTTGTCCTTTTTTGTTTCTCTAATTCCCATCAGACTTAAAGGAGAACTGTAGTGAGAGGTGTATGGAGGCTGCCATATTGATTTCCTTTTAAGTAATACCAGTTGCCTGGCGGCCCTGCTGAGCTATTTGCCTGCAGTAGTGTGAATCACACTAGAAACATGCATGCAGATAATCTTGTCAGATCTGTCAAAAATGTCAGAAACACCTGATCTGCTGCATGCTTGTTCAGGGTCTATGGCTAAAAGTATTAGAGGCAGAGGATCAGCAGGGCTGCCAGGCAACTGGTATTGCTTAAAAGGAAATGCATATGTCAGCCTCCATATACCTCCCACTATAGTTCTCCTTTAAAGGGAAGGTTCAGGGACGCTGCAAAAAAATAAAAATCCACATCCACTTACCTGGGGCTTCCTCAGGGAGCCTGCGGAACGGCGCCGAGAGCACCTCCTGCCAGCCACGGGCTGGAGGAAGTCCCAGGTAAGTGGATGTGGAGGGTTTTTTTTTTTTTTTTTTTTTTTTTGCAGCGTCCCTAAACTTTCCCTTTAACTAATGCAGCCTGATTGGCTGAAACCTCTTTCCCTCCTGTTTTCTCTGGCCAATATTTCTCATGCTGAAACAATGCACTTTCTATAGAGGGCGGGCAATGCATACACAATCAGGCAGAGGAGAGTAAAGGAGGAAATGACTTCAGGATTGGCTTCAAAATAGCCTCACTTTAGGCCTCCCATATCAGACATTATTGGCGCCCGGATACACGGACATTCTGAGCTACAGGCACTGCTATTGACCTGATGAAGCGGCTGTGACCGTGAAACGCGTTGTCATCTAGTGCACCATTAAAATTCCTTTTTACATTCGAACTTCTGTTTGTCTCTATTCCCAAAAGGGACACCTATAAGGTAGGACAACCTATTTTTATCAATAGTTGGATACTGCCAGAGTATTATAATTCACATTTGTTTATCCTTCCCGGGCGCCTCCTACCTGTACCCTAACAGTTAACACCCCTCTCGATAGTAGGGGAGATTAGGCCGACATTAGTCGACCGATAAATCGTCTTTTTTTTGGAGCAGCGACCATCGAAGGACCCAAAGGCCGAGTGGGGACGGTACTTCCCAACCTGCGGACACAAGTGGTTGCCTTTACTGCAACCCATGCTTGAGTATAATTTATGCTATTTAATAGCTACATCCTGATCTACTAACCGTATTACACCAGATTGGGCTCCCGGATCTCTCTGTGTTTTTTTCCTTCTGCTATCCTTCACTTTAGGCCTCGATTACATCTGCTGCGCTGGGAAACGTGTGAAATCGCGTGGTAAAAAACTCGTGCGCCTGTGTGCACTTCTTTAAGGCACGTTTTGCTTAACGTACCAGTTGTCAAAGCTTTGTTTTTCTATGTAAATGTATTTTTTTTCCAAATAGGGGTAAAAAAAACGCAAGCGCTTAAAAAGCACACCCATTCACTTGAATTAATGTGCGCTTTACAGCTCAACGCACAGAAATGCCTGCAACACTACGTTTTTGTAACGCTGCTCAGCACAGCGCATAGATGAGAACCAGCTACATTTCATTACATGGGACAATCAATACCTTGCTGAACGCACAGGGCAGTGCGCTGTGAAAAGCGCACAGAAACGTCCCTGATGTGAACGAGGCCTTAAAGAGACTCCGTAACAAAAATTGCATCCTGTTTTTTATCATCCTACAAGTTCCAAAAGCTATTCTAATGTGTTCTGGCTTACTGCAGCACTTTGTACTATCACAGTCTCTGTAATAAATCAATGTATCTTTCCCTTGTCAGACTTGTCAGCCTGTGTCTGGAAGGCTGCCAAGTTCTTCAGTGTTGTGGTTCTGCTATGCACTCCCCCCTCAGGGGGGAAAGAAACACACAAATGATCTCTTGAGATTCAAAAGGAATGCTGTATACAGCCTGCTTGTGTATGGATGTATTTTCTATGTGTGGACATACTGTACATCAACCTACTTCCTGTTTTGGTGGCCATTTTGTTTGTTTATAAACAAACTTTTTAAAACTGTTTTTAACCACTTTTAATGCGGCGGGGAGCGGCGAAATTGTGATAGAGGGGAATAGGAGATGTCCCCTAACACACTGGTATGTTTACTTTTGTGCGATTTTAACAATACAGATTCTCTTTAAATGGGAAATGCTAAGGATTTTTTTTTTTTTTTTTTTTTTACACTGTAGAAAATTCACTAAAATCAAAACGTGGACAGTGCAATATATACGTAAGTAGAGCAAGTATTTATCTACTTATGTGTTGTTTTTTCTGAGATAGTATGGCTGGCAGCTCCTCTTTAAGCTGCATGCTCTAGCTAGATTTTCGTGATCATCTCAGGCGACAATCTAGAGCGAGTACAGGTATCCCTCGACATTGTTAGCCCAACCCATCAGCTCTCTGCTAAGCTGCATAATACTTATTCACAGTTTACATCAAGGATACATGTTCACAGTGGGGATTACTCCTGCTTCTTCCCCCCCCCCCCCCCCCCCTTTTCATAGACCAGGCTGATAGAGCCCAGCAGCACATCTGTACAGTGATCGTTCCTAAATACTCACCTGTGTTGCTCAGGAAGCATCACTTGGGGCCACATATATTTAGCATGTTAAAGGAAACCTGAGTTGAGTAATGTTATGATGTACCTGCTGCTTTCTCCAGCCCCTCAGGCCAATGGGTCTCCAACATCCCCCTGATCTGCCTCAGTCCTCCACTAGCCAGCCTGGTAATTCCTGTAGTCTCTGCATACAACGCATGAGAGATCTGGCCCTGCACACGCCCCCACCGCAGACGCAGATTGCTCCCGGCGTACTGCGCATGCATAAACTAAAGAATTTACTGGCTAGCAGCAGATCGAACTGTCTGGGAGAATGAGGGAGCCAGAGGCCTAAAGGGGGCTGGAGAACACTTGTTATGGTGGGGCTGTGTTGGGCCAGCGAGGCGGCAGGTGCGGTGCACAAGGCCCATTCCGGATCGGTTCCAGTATATTTATTGGTAATCGGCCTGCGGTGTATGGGCAGCCGCTAAATCTCTCTCTAATCAGTTTAGATTTAGTTTTTTATTGGTGTCTGCAGTTGTGGAGATGGCTCTAGTTCTGTTGTCAGAGACCCAGTTGCTGGACCTGGAAACGAGCCAGACCACCTCAGTGTGGGAGCATACTGTAGATGTGTATTATTACTATAGGAAGGGTGGCTGCATAGCTGGTCCGGTTGGGAGTCTCTCCAGCAGCTTGGTGACGGCAGTGCTGTGTATAGCTGTGGCATATGAGGTCTCCCTCGTTTGTCAGCTGTTCTGCTAGTGGAGTGACCGCTGAGGCTGAAGCTGCAGTCTGCAGAGTGTGCGCATCATTTCCTCTCCATCTGGCAGTGTGTGCCGGCAGACACGTCATTTCTCAGGGGTTACTCTCCCTGTGATTCACAACACACACACACACACACTACTTTCATAAACGCCTTTGTAACTGCACTAGTAAAAAGAGGATGGTAGCTTGCACTCTTTGCCTGTTCATTTATTGGCTGTTTAAAGGGAACTTGAAGTGAAAGACCTGTGGAGGCAGACATATTTATTTCATTTAAAGAGAAGCTGTCAGCCATACTATCTCTCAGAAAAAAAACACACATGTAGATAACTACTTGCTCTACATATGTATTGCACTGTCCACGTTTTGATTTGTGATTTTTTTTTTTTCCACAGTAAAAAAGAGAAAATCGTTCTTAGCATTTCCCATTTTAGCTGTGGCTATTTTGAAGCCAATCCTAATGTAATTTCCTCCCTTACTCTCCTCTGCCTGATTGTGTTTGCATTGCCTGCTATAGAAAGTGCATTGTCTCAGCATGTGAACTCTTGGCCAATCAGAGAGGAACAGAGGTGTGGGAGGGGAAAACAGGAGGGAAAGAGGCTTCAGCCAATCAGGCTGCATTAGTTAAGTCTGAGGGGAAATAGAGAATCAAAAAAGGACAACCAACCCAGCATGCCCTGCAACTTCCTTTTGGTGTACCAATCTATTGCTATCCTTTCAGCCATAGACCTGAACTAGCATTATTATTATTATTATTATTATTATTATTATTCTTATTCTTATTTAGTATTTATATAGCACCGACCTCTTCTGCAGCGCTGTACGGAGTAATCTTGTCACTCAACTGTTCCTCAGAGGGGCTCACAATCTAATCCTACCATAGTCTATGGTCAATTTAAATTGATGTCTGCTTCCATGAAAGCAGGAAGTAGACACACTGCAGATGTATTGCAGGATTTGTGTCAGCTGTAACAAAAATGTTTTTCTTTAAAGGTTTTTATGCTGTTGCTTAGAGCAGAGAGGAAGTTCTGAGTTCAGGACCGCTTTAAACGAAATAGTACTACCTTACTTCTGAGATTTCTCCATCTCTGGTTGAAATTACCTCTGTGGTTTTAGTCATTTTTTTTTAACTGTAATTGACGTCTAAAATGGAACAAAAAAACTAAACTTCTGCCAGAGCTAAATTGCGGTGTAGCTTAGAGTGGTTCTGGTGTATTGTGTGGCGATGAATCACTGTAACCTTTAGACAACCTTATTAACTACATTCACAGCACAAATCGTGCAGCTAATCATAGTATGGAACAAGATAACCTGAAGGTGTTCATAGTAGACTATAGAAGCAAGCCATGATATATAGGGTAATATGAGAATCTGATTATTCTTATTAGTGAATGCCGTTTTATGCCTTGTTCACTTTGCGTTCGGCTCGCGTCCATCCGCGGTGGGTTTTTTTTCCCGTGATTTTCTGCTCGTTCGCTCGTTTTTGTGGGCGCTTTTGTCTTTTGGTCCAGAAAAAATAAATACAATGGCCTCGATTCATAAAAGTGCCTGCGAGCGGGGAAAGTCGAGCGGGGAAACACCGCTGTCGGTATTTCCGCCTTCAGGGTGGTAATTCATAAAAATGTTGCCTGTTGTGACAGGCGTGCGGAGATACTCCGCTGTAGGCAGGCGTTAGGCTGTCGGGAGACATGCGGAAGCCGGAGAAGCAGGCGGAATCCCTCCGTGCGGTGTTCTCTCTGCAGCTGCTTGGGAGGTCTGTCCCATTCACTGCAACGGATTCCGCACGCTTCTCGCCACATCAGAGGTAGCGGTAATACCCGTCCGCATACCGCTACCTCTAATTTTTATGAATTGACCACTTGTTACTTTTGCTGTGATAATCACCGCGCAAGGCGGTGATTTATCACTTTGCTCGCGAATGTCGGCTTTTCATGCGGAAAAGCCTTTATGAATACAGATCTTGCTGTGTGGTCGGTAAAGTGTGCCGTTTTCTGCATTCCCGCATGCGGGAATGCTTTATGAATCGAGGCCAATGTGTTTTTTTTTTTTTTTTTTTTTTTTTTTTTTTTTTTACCGCTCACACGATCACTTGCCAAAGCGATTTTGTTAGCGGTTTACATTTTTCCTATACCTTCCATTGAGGCAAATCGCCTCAAAAATGGCCCAAGCACCGCTTTTCTAAGCGGATCGTAAACAAACTGCTCAGATATGAACTCTCTCATGGAGAATCATTGCACAAGCATTTTCATGGAGATTTTCAAAATTGCCTGCGCTTACATTTTTACAAAAACGTGTATAATGTGAACAAGGCCTGAGACTGTTAAAACACCTGTTTTATTGACCACTTCATATTAGAAAATGTTATATCTTACTTCCGGCTTCTGCCTTCACGACAATTAGCTAGGAGGAACTCTGCTTTGGGCCAGTAGCTGACAGGAATCTGCTGGGATTAGAAAGGTTCCCACTGCTAGTGTCCAATCCTTCCACTTCTGTGTAATATGAGGGACTACCTAAAGTATCTATTGATAGTACAACCACTCAGCTTACCCTCCTATTACATAAATTCGGTAATATTGGACAAAAAACAATTGTATCATTAGTGGGCACCTTAAAGGACAACTGAAGTGATGGGTATATGGAAGCTGCCATATTTATTTTCTTTTAATCAATACCAGTTGTCTGGCTGTCCTGCAGATCTTCTGAATCTAATAGACCATAGCCATAGCCCCTGAACAAGCATGCAGCAGATCCTGCTTTTCTGACGTTAGTGTCAGATCTGACAAGATTAGCTGCATGCTGGGTTCAGGTGTGATTTAGACACAACTGCAGCTAAATAGACCAGCAGGGCTGCCAGGCAACTGGTATTGTGTAAAAGGAAATAAATATGGCAGCCTCCATATCCCTCTCACTTCAGTTGTCATTTAAGGCTAGGTTCACAGTGGTCCATTGCATAATGCATGCGATATGAGTGCGGATTTCAATGGAGACTAGATGACTTTAATACAAAGCCTGCATGCAGAGAGATAGAGTAACGTGATCAGTTACGGGGTGGGGGTAAGGGATTCTCAGTGTTTTCTCCTCTCCTACTCCACACCATTACACCACCACCAGCCTGCACAGTGGTAACAAGGCATGATGGATCCATGTTCTCATTCTGTTTACGCCAAATTCTGACTCAACCATTTGAATGTCTCAACGGAAATACTCATCAGACCAGGCAACATTTTTCCAGTCTTCAACTGTCCAATTTTGGTGAGCTTGTGCAAATTGTAGCCTCTTTTTCCCATTTGTAGTGGAGATGAGTGGTACCTGGTGGGGTCCTCTGCTGTTGTAGCCCATCCGACTCAAGGTTGTGCGTGTTGTAGCTTCACAAATGCTTTGCTGCATACCTCGGTTCTAACGAGTGGTTATTTCAGCCAATGTTGCTCTTCTATCAGCTTGAATCAGTCGGCCCATTCTCCTCTGACCTCTAGCATCAACAAGGCATTTTCGCCCACAGGACTGCCGCATACTGGATGTTTTTCCCTTTTCACACCATTCTTTGTAAACCCTAGAAATGGTTGTGTGTGAAAATCCCAGTAACTGAGCAGATTGTGAAATACTCAGACCGGCCCGTCTGGCACCAACCGTGCCACACTAAAATTGCTGAAATCACCTTACTTTCCCATTCTGACATTCAGTTTTGAGTTCAGGAGATTGTCTTTACCAGGACTACACTCCTAAATGCATTGAAGCAACTACCATGTGATTGGTTGATTAGATAATTGCATTAATGAGAAATTGAACAGGTTTCCCTAAAAATCCTTTAGGTGAGTGTAAGCTTGTCAAGAAGAGATCTCATAATGCCTCATTTTAAGTTTACACCCTTCTTTTTACAGCAGTAAGGCCTCTTTCCCACCATGACATTGCGTTTTAGGGGACGTTATAGGTTGCATAACGTGCCCCTAACGCAACGCCTGGTGGTGTTGGAGGAGGTCGCTGCCTAGAGTTGCGTTATGCAGCTCTTGGTGCGCCTTTTTTGTGCTGTGCGATGCGGGGACCACGTGATCCGCATCACGTGGTCCCACCAGCCAATCGCTGCACAGAGCGGCCGCTCCAGGAAGTAAACACTGCAGGTCACACAGTGCAGTGAATATTAATTAGCCATGTGGCTGGAGGAAAAGTAGGGGAGACCTCCAACATTACTGAGCATGTGCAAACAATCTAACGCGGCTTAGCCGCGTTTAACGCACAGCATGCAGCACTTTCACTTGATGTCCAGCGTTAGAATGTAATGCAACGTGGGCACTGAACAGCCCATTGTGAGTATTTCCAGAGGAGGTAAATGGAAACAAATCACAGGCGGTTTCCTTTACTTCATATCAACCCAACAGCACTTTTCCCATATGTCATAATAAACACACACGCCTCTGTCCAACCCATGTGTGGAAAGCAGCTACACCAGAGACTACAAGGCTTTAAAGAGACACTGAAGCGGAAAAAAAATATATGATATAGTGAATTGGTTGTGTACTATAAATAATTACTAGAAGATTAGCAGCAAAGAAAATATTCTCATACTTTTATTTTCAGGTATACAGTGTTTTTTCTAACATTGCATCATTCTATAATATGTGCAGATTACACAACACTCAGCATTCAAAATGAGTCTTTCAGAGCAGTCTGTGAAGTAATGACCTCTCCTCTAGCAGAGGAAAAGTAAACAGTTTACTTACAGTTGAGATAATAAGTCAGATAACAGCCCTCTCCACGACTAAGGGCTGGTTCAGACGGGCGTTTTTGTGGCGTTTAACGCAGCGTTTCAGACGCAGCGTTTTTTGGGATCTACTGCCATCCCATGCAAGTGAATGGGAGCGTTTAGAGCTGGCTTTTGCAGGCTTTCATTAAAGCCTGGCAGTAGATCCCAGCGTTGCGTCTAGTCTCAAAAGCAACATGTTGCTTTCAGAGGCGGTAAACACCAGGAAACAATAGCAGAGACCAGAACTGCTAGCCTTGAACGCTTCCCAAAAGCCTTCAAAAGCTAGCTTTTAAACGCTGGCTTTTAAACGCTTGCGATTGAACGCAATGCCAAGCGAAAGTTCAGCAGACGCCCGTGTGAACCAGCCCTAACTAAAGGTAGCCATCGCCTGGTCGATTTGCCATTAGATCGACCAGCTGACAGATCCCTATCTGATCGAATCTGATCAGAGAGGGATCGTATGGCTGCCTTTACTGCAAACAGATTGTGAATCGATTTCAGCCTGAAACCGAACACAATCTGTGGAGCCGCCGCTGCCGCCTGTCAATCCCCCCCCCCCCCCGCGCCCGCGCATACATTACCTGACGCTGGCTCCCGGGCATCTTCTCCGCACCTTCTCCACGCTGCACCCGCTCCATCCCGGCGCTTCCTGTGTCACTCCGTGACCAGGAAGTTCAAATAGAGCGCCCTCTATTTGAACTTCCTGGTCACTGCAGTGACAGGAAGCGCCGGGATGGAGCGGGTGCAGCGCGGAGAAGATGCGGAGAAGACGCCCGGGAGCCAGCGTCAGGTAATGTATACCTGATCGGATCGGCCACCGCTAGCGACGCGCTCCCTACCCGCGGGCGATCGAGGGTAATTTCCCGCACGGCGCGATCGACGGACCGATCCGATTTCGGGAGGAAATCGGATCGGCGGGTGCGTTTAGCGCGAACGATTGGCAGCAGATTCAATCCCAGGATCGAATCTGCTGTCGAAACAGCCGCGAATCGGGCCAGTGTATGGCCACCTTTAGTCGGAGAGCTTAATGGCTTGTTTGCATAGAGATAACTGGAGTTTCTCAACTCTTCCTGTACTGGAAACAATTAGACTGATGTATCTGATCTTAATGTTTTATTTCTTAGCTGTACTACACATACAAATCATAATATCATATTTTTTTTTCCGCTTCAGTGTCTCTTTAAAGGATGCTTGAACTGAGAGGAATATGGAGTCAGCTATATGTATTTCCTTTTAAATGATACCAGTTGTCTGACAGCACAGCTGATCTCTTTGCTGCAGCATCTGGAACACACACCTGAAGTAAGCATGCAGGTAATCTAGTTACACTTCACTCGGAAACACCTGATCTGCTGCACGCTTGCTCAGGGTCTATGGCTACAAGCCTAAAACTATTAGAAGCAGAGGATCAGCGGGGCTGCCAGGCAACTAGTATTGTTTAAACACAGATTAGTTGCATGATGTTGCGCATTATCGTGAAAACCAGGGCTGTGGAGTCTGAGTCTGAGCAATTTTGGGAGTCTGAGGTTTCATAAACTGAAGTTGGATGATATTTGTACCGAAAATGATCATACATTGCAAAAAAGAAAAAAAGCCCCAAAATTGCCATTTAAAGCTGAATTATTGTAAATTCCATCTGTTTTAAGAAGGCAAACCAACCTAAGCATTACTTTTTAATAGGAGGTGCTTTTTGGTCTCTTTTAGTCCCTTATACTCTTCTTGTGGTTTTGGGTCCCCGAGAGCTGCTTGGTTACTGTGTTGGACCTTACTAAGAGCTATATGGAGGCTGCCATATTTATTTCCTTTTAACCTCCCTAGCGGTATTGGCGGTTATACACGTCCATACAAAACATGCTGTGAGCAGTATTGATGTGTATACACATCACTACTCTCCTGCACTGTATACTAGACCCTTGCTTGACACATTTTGCCAAGTTACAGGAAAAAGGTTATGAAAATCCAATGAAATCCCCTTTTGCACAGAAATAATGGGAAAATTGAACCAGGGCTGTGGAGTTGGTACAAAAATCTTCCAACTCCGACTCCTCAGTTTATGAAACCACAAATCCAACTCCGGCCTGACTCTCTGACTTCTCGACTCTGACTCCTTAGTCTAATATTTAACAGGGCTGTGGATTTTGTACAAAAATAATCTGACTCCGACTCCTCAGTTTATGAAATCACGACTCCGACTCCAGGTGCCCAAAATTGCCTCGACTCCGACTCCACAGCCTTGAATTGAACGCCAGGGAAGTTGACAACTGCAGATTACCTGTGACAACCGTTAGTTTTGAGCGTTGGATCGGATTACGGCATGACTGATCATTCAGATTTCATTGCCATTTAGAGAAAATTTGCGTGATTGCAAAAATGATTGCATTCCCTTTCCATCCGTTTTTTGTGGCCCACGATTTTGAACGCTTGATCGGGGAGCTATCGTTTGTTGCCACATATTCTCAGATCCATCTTTCAGCGGGTACTGAATATATCTTTCCATCCATCTTTCAGTAGGTGCTGAAGGATGGTCTGTAGCTTCAACAGCCTATTACAGTCTTTCTTTGTTTCTCAGGTGCACTATGTTTAAAATTGTCTGCTGTTGGCAGTAAAGATGGATTTTTTGACAGTCCATTCTCATACGTTTGCTTGGATTTTGTGTGCATCCGCAGCTTCTGCAGTGCCCGGGGAAAAGTAACTCCCTGAGTTACTGTCACCAGGAATCATTATGCAAAACAGAAGCTTCCCTTCCTAAAACAGGTGTTTGCGATTATTCAGGTTGAAGCAAGCTCTGAGGTGCCCCACAATGCATCACTGCTGACTATGCAGCAGGGCTGTGGAGTTGGTACAAAAATCTTCTGACTCCTCAGTTTATGAAACCACCAACTCAGACTCCTCAAAATGGCTCAGACTCCGACTCCTTAGTCTAATACTTACTAGGGCTGTGGATTTTGTACAAAATCATCCGACGCCTCAGTTTATGAAATCACTGACTCCAACTCCGGGCACCCAAAATTGCTCCAACTCCGACTCCACAGCCCTGCTATGCAGGTCGTCTCTTAGCCTTGTGGGAGACCTCATATGCCCACTCCTACCTGAATAATCACAAATACCTACTGTTTTTAGGAGGCAAACTTCTGTTTTGCACAGCATTTTCATTAGTCATTAGTGTCCTTTTTAGCCCCTTACACACTCCAAGGAGTTCTGGTTTACCATGAGCTTGCTGGGCAATCTTTAACTCCAGAAATGATTAGTGATCGTTTCAGGTGAGCATTTAGAAAATGCAAACGCTACTAAGGCATCTTGCATCCTACTTTGCTCTGTGGAGAGGCGAGGGGGAGTATGAATTATTGATTTATAACCGCCAACATATTCCATGGCTCTGAATGGGAGGCATCTTGCTTTGGGAAAATCCATAAGTTCGCAGCCAGCTGCCTGCGATCTCAAAATAGTGGATTACAAATGTGGGGGGCCCCAATACTAACTAGATTTTGACTGAGGTCACGTTTTGCCTGCGGTGCGATTGGCTGATCGTACCGCTAAAAAGATGCCTCGTAAACACCCATGTTGATGCGCGATGTCATTTTTGGCAGCAATCCAAACTATAAGTAATGCTCTCTAGCACTCCCTGTGGCCAAAATAGGAATTGCATGGAAGCGTATTGACCAAATATGCTTCTGCACATGTGCAACACGACAGTTTAACATTCCTGCGACACCATTGATTTGACTCCGGTCACCGCAAGTCACCGCGCATGTTGACCCATAAAGCACTGATGCATTTGCTTCAGATGCGATACTACTGGCGCATTGCATCATATATGAGATGTCCTATAGAATTTCGTTACTTTAGCGTCACCCTGCAGTGAAAAAGGTTAATACAACGCAATGAAAGGGGCCTTACGATGGTCGGCAAGCATCTCTGGTAGTGAAGATGTATTGTCTGTATGTAACACCAGAGCCCTGATGCAGCCGGTTAGATGCTGGCCATTGCCTCTCACTGCACAAGGAAACTGTGCATTACAAAGCTGTGCTGAGATCTCATCCTTTGTTTGTTTAGAACGCATCCCAAAAATAGCTCGTCAGTGATTGCCCTTGGGGCGCTTGTCATTTAAGCCACAGGGCCTAACATGTTGTGTGGATTAATCCTGCCTCCACGTTTGATGTATAGTGACTTGTTTTCCAGAGCAAAGACACCTGCAATGTTGCCACATTTTACGCTTCTGCAAAAAGAGAAAAAAACGCTGTAACAGTCTTATTAGCAGAGCATCCTGCATTGCCTGGACTTGTATTTTATTTGCTTCCTCTTTGTAGCATTTTCATGTACCACCTCTATACACGGAGAATATGAAATCATTTATCAGTTCTGCTTTCCGAAAGAGCTTACAGTCCAACGTCCTTATGGCCTGTGTAAACACATGCTGCATGCTCAGTCTGGGTGTGAGCTGATCAGGTGATGCAGTTTATTCGGATTGTCTGAGGAAAATCGCACGGGCAGAGCATACAAACTCCATGTTATTGCCACTTATCGGGTATCCGAGCTCAATCCCTTTGGGTGACATCGCTAGGCCGGCCTGTATAGACGCATGTCAGCTGACAATACGTTCTGTTGCTATGCGGGAGGCAGATGGGCAACCTATGTATTGTCTGTTGTGGTGAAATGAAATACATCTTGCAACAGTCAGGTGTGCTTGCCAATCCTTGCATTTGTAATCTGTGTATATGGGCACCTTTCAAGGGAACCCAAGGTGAGAGACCTATGGAAGCTGACATTTATTTCTTTTAGGCCAGGGCTGTGGAGTCAGTACAGAAATCATCCAACTCCTCAGTTTATGAAACATCCGACTCCAGGTACCCAAAATTGCTTCAACTCCTCGATTCTGACTCCTTAGTCTAATACTTACCAGGGCTATGGATTTTGTGGAAAAATCGTCCGACTCCTGACTGACTCCTCATTTTATGAAACCACCAACTCCGACTCCAAGTACCCAAAATTGCTCCGACTCTGACTTCACAGCCCTGCTTTAGGCCCTGTTTCCACTAAGCCCAATTCTGGGCCGGATCTGCAGCGTTTCTCCGCCTTGCGTGACACGCTGCCCATCTCACTCACTGCTTGCTGTCCAGATCACACTGCGGATCTGGGAAATCTGCAGCCAAATCACTACAGCCGTGCATTGCTTAGCTTAGTGATTTGGGCTAATGGGAGCTGCAGGCGAATCAGAAACGCTCGCACCTCCTATTGGAAACTGGCCCTTATACAATGCACATTCCCTGGCTGTCCTGATGATCCTCTGCCTCTAATAGTTTTAGCCACAGACCCTGAACAAGCATGCAGATCAGATGTACCTGACAAAAATGACACCTGGGGCTTCTGCCAGCCCCTTGCAAAACGCCCTGTGCCTGTGATGTTACGAAAGGATTCTCCGGTCCCCCGTCGCGGCTCACTTTCGCTTTTTTCAGTCGCTGTCCACTTCGCCTACACAGCCCTGGTCGCTTGTCCTTGTTCGCGCTCCCGTCGCTGGGAACGTACTGTGCAGCCGCAGTAATGCTTTTCTCACATTACGCCTGCTCAGGTTGCTCCCGACCGTGCAGTTACAGTGGGCGGCGACTTGCAAGTCGGCGAGAAAGAAAATGAGTTGGGGCGGGTGACCGGAGGATCCTTTGGTAACGTCATGGTCACATGACAGCTGCAGAGGGTTGGCAGAAGCCCAAGGTAACAAACTTTTATTTTTCCAATCTTCAGGTCCGCTTGTCTTTACTCTACTTCATAATTCACTGTTACTATCCTGTGCGCACCGCCGTAGGTGTGACATCCCATTTTCTTGATCCATTGCAAACATTTGTCACCTCCCTGCAGTTTGTGTAGTGAGACCTATCGCCCACAGGAAGATTGATGGCAGTATTAGGCGGTGCTCTAGAGGTGGGGGGATGTTGCTTGTCTTACTTAGATGTCGTTGTTCATGTGACCATCACAGCTTCTAGTCTTCCCCATCACTACAGTCTTATCGTTTAAATACCCTAATATTGTAGCATTAATAACTAGTTTAATACGTGTGACTGGCATATGTGATTGAGCAGGAGGCTGTATTGGCGGAGCTGCCAGAGGGTACACAGTACTTGCATTCCTCGCCACTCCTGCAGAGCTGCTGTGCTTGAATGAGGCTGTGTGAAGGAAGGCTTCCTGTGTCGGGCATTCTCCTCAGTGTTTGGCTCAGATGGACGGTATGTGGAGTGGAATTCCGGTGTGCCCATACAGAGCATGTAATGACTTATGGGAGCCGGGATCCTGGCTGATGGAGGCTGCTGGATAATTCCGTGTTCGCTTTCCCTCTGCATTGTGTGAACTTGTCCCTGCAGGACTGGAATGAGGCTTTGTCCTCCTCACTTGGGTCTGTTCCAGGCAGGCAGCGGTCAGCTTCACGTGTCACTTCCTCTTTCCTATGGAATGGATGCTGACATGATGTAGTGCCTTGCCGCTTTATGTCACTACAGCCCCACTATAAATCACAGCTATCTAGTCCAAAGTGCTCCCTGATGACACCGGTGAATTTATTTTTGTTGTTCTTGACAGTTCACTTTATAAACCATATAGCAGTTTGGATTCACTTTTTTTTCTTTCATTTTTTCAAAGCACTCTCCATGTTGGGCACTTGGAGTCAGAGCCTGGCATGACGGGTTCTGTCTTTTATACTGGAGGTACTCTTTTTAAACAAGATTAGACTTCCTTTGAACTAACCTTAAAGGACACATCTGAGCACCATAGAAATAAATAAAAAAAAAAATCCACTTACGTAGGGCTTCCTCCAGCCCCTGCCAGCCGTCCTGTGCCCTCGCCGCAGCGCCGCTCCCTGCCGGTAGCCCGGGGCCCCCTCCAATGCAAGATCCCCACTGCGCCTGCACAAGCAGCTCTCAGGGTCGCACTGACGTCATCCGGACTGTACTGCGCAGGCGACTTAGTGAGCCGCACAGTGAAGCGCATGCAGATGCCATCTGCATCTGCACCAGAGGGGACCGGGAGTCACTGGAGCTGCGACGAGGGCACAGGACGGCTTCCAGGGGCTAGAGGAAGCCCCAGGTAAGTGAATTTATTATTTTTATTGTGCCTTCCCTTTAAGGCCTCATCCACATCAGGGCCGTTTCTGTGCGCTTTTCACAGCGCTCTGCCCTGTGCGATCAGCAAGGTATTGATTTTTCTATGTAATTAAATGTAGCTGGTTCACATCTATGCGCTGCGCTGAGCAGCGTTACAAAAACGTAGGGTTGCATGCATTTGTTCGTTGAGCTGCAAAGCGCACATCAATGCAAGTGAATGGGTGCGCTTTTTAAGCGCATAGAAGCGCATGCGGTTTTTACCCCTATTTGGGAAAAAATAAATTTACGGAGAAAAACAAAGCTTTGACTACTGCTACATTAAGCAAAATGTGCCTTAAAGAAGCGCAACGCACAGAAAGCGCGCACAAGCGCATGCGTTTTTACCAGCTAAGACTGACACTACAGATGTAAACACAGCCTCACAGCACGGCTGTGATTTATGGGGGAGTGCAGGGGGACCTTAGGGGGGTTTGGGATAGCAACAGAGGCTGGGCTGTATAGGCAGATCCAGCCTCTGTATGCAGATAACATTTTTTAAACACACCTCGGGTTCTCTTTAAAACAAATTTAGCTCTGTAGTTTTGCACAGGACAGTGTTGTTGAGCTCTATTTTTCATTGATTCTTGTACAAGGTGACATGCTGTCGGTCTAACCAAGGCTGTGGAGTCGGAGCAATTTTGGATAACTGGAGTCGGAGGTTTCATAAACTGAGGAGTCGGAGTTGGAAGATTTTTGTACCGACTCCACAGCCCTGGGTCTAAGGCAGGGGTCACACTTGTTAAAAACCAAAGGCGGTTTTCCTGCAATGCAAAATCGCAAACTCAAGTAATGCTATCCTGTGGGCCTGCTGCATTTCAGTAAATCTTTGCGATTGTGTGTATTTTTTTTTTTCCACACAACGCTTGTGATTCCGTATTGAAAGTCACTGGCTTGTGCAGTGTTCTAAAATCCCACCTGTCCACCAGCACTATTCCTGGCCTTCTCCACGATAGCCTGTACCATGTGGCTCCACACGTGTCTGGTACCATGTGTTTTAGGTAATTGCAGTGATGGTCAGGAAGGGAGCTGGCAGAAAGGTGAGATTTTGGAGAGCATGGTCACCAGGGGGACATCTTTAAACTTGAGGGGCAGACATTGGCGCTAGACAGATTTCTGAGAGGATTCATGCTGAAACTTGTCAGGAATCGGCCTGAGATGTATGGGCAGGCAACAGATCCCTCTGTGATTATTCGATCAGAGAGGGATCTACCCCCAATGTCGATCTTCCCATGCATTGCTAGATGTATAGGCACCTTAAAGAGAAACTCCGACCAAGAATTGAACTTTATCCCAATCAGTAGCGGATACCCCCTTTTACATGAAAAATATATTCCTTTTCACAAACAGACAATCAGGGGGCGCTTTATGACTGATATTGTGGTGAAACCCCTCCCACGAGAAACTCTGTGGACCGTGGTACTCCCGGCAGTTTCCTGTCTGTGAACCTTGTTGCATTGTGGAAATAGCTGGTTACAGCTGTTTCCAACTGCCAAAAAAGCATGCAGCAGCTACATCACCTGCAAACAGTAAAAATGTAACAATGTAATAAATGTCAGACTGTAAATCAGAGATTTAAAAGATTTTACAATGGGCAAACACTGACTAAATCATTTATACATTATTATTGTAAAAATGAAGCACTTTTTTATTACATTATTTTCACTGGAGTTCCTCTTTAAGTCTGTCATCTGAATAAGTTACAGTAACAGACAAAAGCACATAATTACTTGCTTTCTTTCTACAGGAAGTGAGCACACAAAATTAAATTAGCTTTTCGGTCCTGTACAAAACCTTCACAAATTTGGATTTCTGCGTATTTAGTCTACTGTGTTAAACTAAACACTTTTTATTTTTGTGCAAAGTTTACTTCAACTGAAAAATTCTTAAGTACATAGGGGTTTTCACATCCATAAAGCTGTTATCTCATACATTCTGTGAAATGTGTCCACCTGGTTTGATGTGGTTTAAGTTAAAGTTCAAGGCAGGAAGTGTTCTGTGCGCCAAGAACGTTTCTCATGAGAATCTCTCTTCTCTCCCCCCTCCCCTCCCATTTTCAATTTATACAAAGACACGTTGCAATGCAAAATAGCTGTACTTAGTTGAAGTAAGGTAATATAAGGGCCCGTTCCCACTAGCGCGGATTCGCATAGGCAATACAAGTGGATGGGACTGTTTCCTCTTGTCAGTTTTCATTTGCGTTTTTCTGTGCAGGATTTTTCTGCACGGTAGACCCTGCAGAATTCGCCTGCGTGTGGAATGCAGGCGAATCGCAGGCAATGTATTTAATAGGGTAATTGCATGTGGATTTTGCATGCGTTTTTCCTGCGATTTTGCATTGAAAGTAATGTAAATTGACACAGGCATTGACATGGTTAAAATTGCATATACCCTGCCTATGCGAAATCGTGGCAAAAACCGCATGCAGAATCTCATCCGATTTCGTCAGCGGTGATATACGGCGATTCCGTACCGCAATAGTGGAAACGGGCCATTACTGTGTGTGGGTAAAGGATGTCGCTCGGCGGGCATCAGGTCCTGATCTCCTTGGGGCTACATCGCTGGGCCGGGCTGCACACACTTGTCAGCTATGACTGACGACTCAATGTGTTGCTATGCGGGGGGGGGGGGGGGGACAGAGGGATTACTAGCAGTGCGTGTGTGACATCACTCGGCGGATGGGGGAGTGGCACAGATAATTGGATCGGCATTGTTGTAATTGAGTAGATCTGCACAGCAAATCGGTTGCAGGATGTTGGCTGCCGTACACACACCTGATAGTTGGCTGAGGCGGTCATTATCGGCTGACTTGAATGGGTTTTCTTGGGGGGGGGGGGGGGGGGATGCTGTAGTGTACCACGCCATCCTCCAACGCTCCGCCATTCCCCGCTGCCGCTCCCGGTCTAATGCGGCATCTGATCCAACGCCTGCTCGCTCCCCCGCATGTCACCGGGAGCTTACTGTGCAGGCACAGTACAAGAAGACTTCGTACTGCGCCTGTGCAGTAAGCTCCAGGTGACGCGAGGGGGAGCGCGCACTATTCGTCTTGTAAGACGCGGCACCGGTCAATTAACTCTGCTGACATTGGGGGGATTTGCATCAGCAGGAGCGCCACGTCCATCTCTGGTGACTTGTGTGTTTTCATCATTAGTTCTCTGTCCCCCCCCCCCCCCCCGTATGCACCAAAGCATTGTGGTCCATAAAGATCTCTTGCGGCTATTAATAGGCTCTGTATCTATATCGTGCATAAGTGCTTTACACACCATGATGAAGAGCTACATTTGAAGTAACCTTTAAATAGTTGGGCAGCTATAAATAAGGATGGGATCAGATTTGCTGGGGTGTTGAGCTTTATGTAGGTGTATATGGATATTCCCTCATGAATACACTGCCTGTATGTAATGTATTTGTGTAGCTTTTGAATTCTGAAGTTACTTGTTGAGTATCATTCATTGCAATCGGAAGCTAGTCTCTTACTTCCCCTGTAGTCTAGCGCCCCATAGTGGGGGATAATAATGACAGGTAGTAGTGCTCATTTGACATTCAGTAATACAACTGACGGGTCACTCTAAGGACCCGTTTCCACTATCGCGAATTCGCATGCGTTTGCCGCATGCAAATTCGCATAGCCAATACAAGTGGATGGGACTGTTTCCACTTGTCAGGATTCCTTTGTGTTTTTCTGTGCAGAAAAAATCTGCACGGCAGAGCCCTCAGAATTCGCATACCGCTATGCGAATCGCATACGATGTATTTAATAGGGAATTTGCATGCGGTATTGGTATGCAAATTTTCATGCAAATTCGCATACGATTTCGCATGGAATCAATGGAAAAGCACACAGGCACCACCATGGTTAAATTCATACATCGTCATCCATGCGAAATCTTATGCGAATTTGCATGAAAATTCGCATATAACCGCATGCGAAATTCGCATTTGCATGCAAATTTTTACCGCCGCGATTCCCACCACACAATTGGAAACGGGCCCTCATGCCTGGTACACACACCATGCAATTTCCCGTCCGATAGACGGGTCAAAAAGGTTATTTGCAACAGGTCCGATCTGATTTTTGATAGTTTTTCTGAACCGTTTTGTATAGAAGTGATCGTAAAATCGATCAGAAAAATAATCGGGTATCTGTCGGAAATGATGTATTTGACCTGTCTGGCAGGACATTGTATGGTGTATACTAAAGCCTTGAACATGCATAAGAGCACTGTCTCCTGGGAGAGATGGTATCCAGTCTTTTGGGTGGCAGACTGGGGCTGTCGCTAGCCTCTAGACCAGCTAGCTTGTACTCCTAGAAGCGCGTCTATGCTGAAAATGTTATGAATGTTTATGTATAGTTTATGCTCTCTGAGCACATTATATGTCCACTGACCAAGCCCCCTAGTTGTGCGGGGGAAACATGTGGTATTTGTAGACAATCATTCATAGAGAGCGGGACATTGAGGAAGTAGCTCTGTGATACCCAATAGACCGGACGGTCATCATTGGGGCTAAACGATAGAATCTTCTGACATCGTTAACCTCTATTTCGAGTACAAAAAGCCTAGTTTTTAGGTAAAAATAAGTTAGGTTTTAATTATCCAGTCTATGCAGGGCTTTGAATTATGTGAATTTTTGTTTGAATGGGTGTCATAAGGCTAGGTACAAATGGTAGACACCACCCATAATGGTCATTTGTAAGGTGTGGGCTGAGAATCTGCTGTCTGTGCCGGCTTTCCCTAACATAGGCTTTTCCCTCTTCAGTAATTTAGCAGGCTGAACAATGCTCAGGTATTTTGTTAGTGTTGTTCCTGATGTATCAGAACCGTACAGTTATGATCCAGTTTTGTATAATGCCTTAAAGTGAACATCCAGACTAAAAATCTACTCAGCAGCACTGAAAAGGCTTGGTAGTTTCACAGCATCAGAACTTTTCTTACCCAAGCCTCATTTTTAGCTGCACAGAAAAAAACTGCCCGGGCATTTTTCCCCTGATGCTGTGCAAAGCATGATGGGATTTCTGATGTTCTCCTTCTGCTGTTTTGGGGCAATTTTTTTTTTTTTTTTTTTTTAATTTGAGATTTGTAGCCTAGCGCACGCAACTGGGAGGGGTGATCAGGACACAGGACAGTTGGAACTGTCTCATGCTCCATCACTTTCTTTCAACCAAAAAGATGGCTGCCCCATGAAATCACAAACATTTGCCTGTTCTTTTAAAACAGGGCTTGTAAGAGATTATATTTTACCTATCTATTTTAATTAACATAACTAATTCAACTTAACGACTATGTTTAGGCTGAAGTTCCCCTTTAAGAAGAAACAGTTTTGAAAGCTTGCAATAAACCATGTATAGTTAGTCAATAAAGGTATCACTGGAATCAATGTACGTTGGTTTGATGTCTGCATTTCTGCTCCTCGACTAACACCGGACCATACCACTTAAATGTAGTTTCGGGTCAGTGTTCTCCCCAGGCTCTTTTTAGCCGGGTGCTCCATCTGGCTAACTTTGATGAACACCTGGCTGTCATTGGCTCGCCTCCTCCTATGCTGTAAGCAGAGTTGCACCGGTCCTGCTTTTCCCTGTCGCGCCCCATCCGGCCACTTTTTCATGCCACCTGTCTGGAAAAAAAAGATTCTGGGGAGAACACTGGGTGATGGGACATATCTTACATAACATTGTAGCTTTTTATCCCTCACAAGTTGTCCTCCTATCTGAATGTTCCGTTGTCTTGTCTTTGCAGGTGCCTATGTGGGATGAACGTTCCATGCGTTGTAGGCATGAATGAAGTGGCTTGGCAAGAGACGAGAGGAATAATGCATGCAAGCAATGGGCAGGAGGCACTCGGGGTTGGAGTGGGGATGGTCCCCTCCGCAGGAACAAGCAATCCGCATGCCATTCCTCCCGGTGCTTCCAGCGCACAGGTACCTCTGAGCGGCCGCTCTCAGGATGACGCCACGGTGGGGTACTTCTTCCAGAGGCAAGCCGGAGAACAGGTGAACGGATACACAAACAAGCACCGCTGGCCGACAGGGGATAGCGTGGAGACTTCGGTATGTACCCCGAGCTTCTCACCTTTCTTGTAACAAGAGCCTATTCTTTCCTTTTTTTTTTTTTTTTTTGTACTGAAGCATAACAAGTAGGGATCATCAATATGATTTGACAGGAAGCTATTCTGATTGGACCAATGTCAAGCAGCATATCATTTACATAAAATTTGAATGTTAGGAGAGATTTGCATCTCATTAATAATCCCTAATGACAAGCAGACATAGCTAATCTAAAACATGGAGAGAAAAACATACTCACCTTTTCAGGAAGGGTCCCCAGTGAACCTGTTTACTTTCAGGTTTTTTCCGCCCAGTGGTTTCGAGATGTCCAACTAGTTTTCACTCTGTTTGTAGGACCATCTTCCCCAGCACGGTTTGCTGCAATCTTTATCTAGTTTACATTCCAGGCCATAGATTGTACGTTATTAGTGATGCTGTACGTTTCAGGACGTAGAATCTACGCCCTACATTAAAAATTGCCATTCGCTGCCGCATGTGCGTGCGTGATTGTGCACGATCCTCTGTTAAAAATGAATGATTGCTGCTAGCGATAGGCAGTGCGTTACTGTGATAAAATGCAGCTGGCATAGTGTGAACGGGCCCTACAGCATTCACAGCATTTTTTACTTTATCAACTTGCTTTTTATGATACGGCTCTTATGCTCCAAATATTAAACCCACCAGGGACCAATTACATGGATTTTTTTTTCTAGTTTTTCTTAGGGTCTCTAGTGGATGTTCTTCTAGATTGGTAGTGCACACATTTATACTGACTGTTTTCATCAAAACCACTTGGAACTAAACCTGTCGTTTGTGCTTTTAAGGTGTTTGTTACTAATTTTTATTAAAGTCCATGTGTTTTTCATTTTGAGTATTGCGCTCTTCTTTCTCCTTACACTTTGGGATATACTTAGATTCACATGTTTTTTTATTTTTGTTTTTTTGTTATGCACAGTATCTTTGTTCCAAGGCTCAGCTCAACAGGCTTTAGAGTGAATTCACACATTGGCCCATATGCAATTGCATTTTTCTCTTGAGTTTTCTCATAGGAGAATGTTTTTCATCTTCTGTTACTGGCTACACCTATCCCTGGCTACCTATGCTGCGGCCACCTACTACTGGCTACACCTATCCCTCTCTACCTATGCTGCTGCCACCTACTACTGGCTACACCTATCCCTGGCTACCTATGCTGCGGCCACCTACTACTGGCTACACCTATCCCGGGCTACCTATGCTGCAGCCACCTACTACTGGCTATACCTGGCCACCTACTACTGGCTACACCTATCCCTGTCTACCTATGCTGCTGCCACCTACTACTGGCTACACCTATCCCTCTCTACCTATGCTGTGGACACTTACTACTGGCTTCACCTATCCCTGGCTACCTATGCTACGGCCACCTACTACTGGCTACACCCATCCCTGGCTACCTATGCTGCAGCCACCTACTACTGGCTACACCTATCCCTGGCTACCTATGCTGCGGCCACCTATTACTGGCTACACCTATCCCTGGCTACCTATGCTGCGGCCACCTATTACTGGCTACACCTATCCCTGGCTACCTATGCTGCGGCCACCTATTACTGGCTACACCTATCCCCGGCTACCTATGCTGCGGCCACCTATTACTGGCTACACCTATCCCTGGCTACCTATGCTGCGGCCACCTACTACTGGCTACACCTATCCCCGGCTACCTATGCTGCGGCCACCTATTACTGGCTACACCCATCCCTGTCTACCTATGCTGCTGCCACCTACTACTGGCTACACCTATCCCGGGCTACCTATACTGCGGCCACCTACTACTGGCTACACCTATCCCTGTCTACCTATGCTGCTGCCACCTACTATTGGCTACACCTATCCCTGTCTACCTATGCTGCTGCCACCTACTATTGGCTACACCTATCCCTGTCTACCTATGCTGCAGCCACATACTACTGGCTACACCTATCCCTGGCGACCTATGCTGCGAGCACCTACTACTGGTACACCAATCCCTGGCTACCTATGCTGCAGCCACCTACTACTGGCTACACCCATCCCTGTCTACCTATGCTGCAGCCACCTACAACTGGCTACACCTATCCCTGGCGACCTTTGCTGCAGCTACCTATTATTGGCTACACCTAGCCCTGGCTACCTATGCTGCGGCTACCTATTATTGGCTACACCTATCCCTGATGACCTATGCTGCGGCTACCTATTATTGGCTACACCTATCCCTGGCTACCTATGCTGCGGCTACCTATTATTGGCTACACCTATCCCTGGCTACCTATGCTGCAGCCACCTATTATTGGCTACGCCTATCTCTAATGCCACCAGGACTTTTGCAGGAGCAGGGTGAGCCTTTTTACAGTTTTACCCGGTGCCCACATCTCCCAGTGACTTAATCATATGCATGTTAAGGGAGTGGGGCACCCCACCATTGGGGGGGGTAAATGTATAATACTGTATACCGTGGTATTTTTTTAGACTGGTATCATACCATGGAATTTCATACCCATCAATACTGTGAACAGGCCCATAGAATTGTGTGGGCAGTGAGTTGACATGCAGAGTTATACTGCCATGCAACTGATCACTATGCACCCTTATGCCTGGTCCACATCATGCAGTTTACGGATCAAAACTATTATTTCCGACAGGTTCAATCTGATTTCTGATTCCTGTTTCTCTGATTGATTTTGTATAGAAGTGAACAGAAAATCAGAAGTAATCGATTCAACCCGTCTATCTGATGGCAACTTGCACGGTGTGTACCAGGCATTTGTTTGAGAAGTTTATAGTTCTGAAAAGTTTACTAGTTACTGACACTTTTACAGTTAACTTAATTGGGTGCTTTCCTTGCATTGAAGGACATTCATGGCTATAATTACTAGGTAATTCCTAGTGGTGTTGATCAAAATAGTGTGCAAGTGAGTAGGGAAGCTGGCAGGTATTTTACTATTTTAGCGGTTAAACTGCCGTTCAGGAAATGCTTTTTAAAACAAAGAAAACCCTGAGAATCCCCTATGAGGAGATGGACTAGTGCAAAACCGGTCAGTTCAGTCAGATTTTAACTGGTTACTTTTTTCGCTGAAGTGGTAGTTTAATTTTTGATCCTGTAAAATCTTCATCCGTGTAAAAGAAAAGAAAAAAAATTGCGCTGAGCAAGGCTGTGGAGTCGGTACAAAAATCTACAGACTCAGACGCCTCAGTTTATGAAACTCCGACTCCAACTCCGGGTGCCCAAAATTGCTCCAACTCAGACTCCACAGCCCTGGCGCTGAGAATGGTCAGTTGAATTGGGGCAACGTTTAAGTTTATGCAAATCTATGCTGCTTGAATGTGTGTCCAATCAAATGCCTGGACCACTATCAAGCTGCAAACAATCTGCCGCAAGATTTTCATCTCCTTGACCATCCCCATTCTATACAATGTAAGAATGTGTTCATGCTGGATGTAAGGGCCCTGTTGTGTCTTGGTTGGGCTTCCCAAAATTCCCTTCCTTACTGGAAAGTCACTAAAAGCCCCATGTAATATCTGTGGTGTGACTCAGCCTCATAGTAAAAGTGAAATCTATCTGTGTACAAGCAGCAGAGACCAGTCCTCCCTGCACAGAGCTGTTCCCTCTAACACCTCCTGCCTTGCTGCTGACCACCACTGACCCCAGCAGATCCTGTACAAGCAGCAGAGACCAGTCCTCCCTGCACAGAGCTGTTCCCTCTAACACCTCCTGCCTTGCTGCTGAACACCACTGACCCCAGCAGATCCTGTACAAGCAGCAGAGACCAGTCCTCCCTGCACAGTGCTGTTCCCTCTACCACCTCCTGCCTTGCTGCTGGCCACCACTGTCCCCAGCCGATCCTGTACAAGCAGCAGAGACCAGTCCTCCCTGCACAGCGCTGTTCCCTCTACCACCTCCTGCCTTGCTGCTGGCCACCACTGTCCCCAGCAGATCCTGTACAAGCAGCAGAGACCAGTCCTCCCTGCACAGAGCTGTTCCCTCTACTACCTGAAGCCCTGCTGCCGACCACCACTGACCCCAGCAGATCCTGTACAAGCAGCAGAGACCAGTCCTCCCTGCACAGCGCTGTTCCCTCTACCACCTCCTGCCTTGCTGCCGACCACCACTGACCCCAGCAGATCCTGTACAAGCAGCAGAGACCAGTCCTCCCTGCACAGCGCTGTTCCCTCTACCACCTCCTGCCTTGCTGCCGACCACCACTGACCCCAGCAGATCCTGTACAAGCAGCAGAGACCAGTCGTCCTCCTTGCACAGCGCTGTTCCCTCTACCACCTCCTGCCTTGCTGCTGGCCACCACTGTCCCCAGCAGATCCTGTACAAGCAGCAGAGACCAGTCCTTCCTGCACAGCGCTGTTCCCTCTACTACCTGAAGCCTTGCTGCTGGCCACCACTGTCCCCAGCAGATCCTGTACAAGCAGCAGAGACCAGTCCTCCCTGCACAGCGCTGTTCCCTCTACCACCTCCTGCCTTGCTGCTGGCCACCACTGTCCCCAGCAGATCCTGTACAAGCAGCAGAGACCAGTCCTCCCTGCACAGTGCTGTTCCCTCTACCACCTCCTGCCTTGCTGCTGACCACCACTGTCCCCAGCAGATCCTGTACAAGCAGCAGAGACCAGTCCTCCCTGCACAGCGCTGTTCCCTCTACCACCTCCTGCCTTGCTGCTGGCCACCACTGTCCCCAGCAGATCCTGTACAAGCAGCAGAGACCAGTCCTTCCTGCACAGCGCTGTTCCCTCTACTACCTGAAGCCTTGCTGCTGGCCACCACTGTCCCCAGCAGATCCTGTACAAGCAGCAGAGACCAGTCCTCCCTGCACAGCGCTGTTCCCTCTACCACCTCCTGCCTTGCTGCTGGCCACCACTGTCCCCAGCAGATCCTGTACAAGCAGCAGAGACCAGTCCTCCCTGCACAGTGCTGTTCCCTCTACCACCTCCTGCCTTGCTGCTGACCACCACTGTCCCCAGCAGATCCTGTACAAGCAGCAGAGACCAGTCCTCCCTGCACAGCGCTGTTCCCTCTACCACCTCCTGCCTTGCTGCTGGCCACCACTGTCCCCAGCAGATCCTGTACAAGCAGCAGAGACCAGTCCTCCCTGCACAGAGCTGTTCCCTCTACCACCTCCTGCCTTGCTGCTGGCCACCACTGTCCCCAGCAGATCCTGTACAAGCAGCAGAGACCAGTCCTCCCTGCACAGCGCTGTTCCCTCTACCACCTCCTGCCTTGCTGCCGACCACCACTGACCCCAGCAGATCCTGTACAAGCAGCAGAGACCAGTCCTCCTCCTTGCACAGCGCTGTTCCCTCTACCACCTCCTGCCTTGCTGCTGGCCACCACTGTCCCCAGCAGATCCTGTACAAGCAGCAGAGACCAGTCCTTCCTGCACAGCGCTGTTCCCTCTACTACCTGAAGCCTTGCTGCTGGCCACCACTGTCCCCAGCAGATCCTGTACAAGCAGCAGAGACCAGTCCTCCCTGCACAGCGCTGTTCCCTCTACCACCTGAAGCCTTGCTGCTGGCCACCACTGTCCCCAGCAGATCCTGTACAAGCAGCAGAGACCAGTCCTCCCTGCACAGCGCTGTTCCCTCTACCACCTCCTGCCTTGCTGCTGGCCACCACTGTCCCCAGCAGATCCTGTACAAGCAGCAGAGACCAGTCCTCCCTGCACAGAGCTGTTCCCTCTACTACCTGAAGCCCTGCTGCCGACCACCACTGACCCCAGCAGATCCTGTACAAGCAGCAGAGACCAGTCCTCCCTGCACAGCGCTGTTCCCTCTACCACCTCCTGCCTTGCTGCCGACCACCACTGACCCCAGCAGATCCTGTACAAGCAGCAGAGACCAGTCCTCCCTGCACAGCGCTGTTCCCTCTACCACCTCCTGCCTTGCTGCCGACCACCACTGACCCCAGCAGATCCTGTACAAGCAGCAGAGGCCAGTCCTCCTCCTTGCACAGCGCTGTTCCCTCTACCACCTCCTGCCTTGCTGCTGGCCACCACTGTCCCCAGCAGATCCTGTACAAGCAGCAGAGACCAGTCCTTCCTGCACAGCGCTGTTCCCTCTACTACCTGAAGCCTTGCTGCTGGCCACCACTGTCCCCAGCAGATCCTGTACAAGCAGCAGAGACCAGTCCTCCCTGCACAGCGCTGTTCCCTCTACCACCTCCTGCCTTGCTGCTGGCCACCACTGTCCCCAGCAGATCCTGTACAAGCAGCAGAGACCAGTCCTCCCTGCACAGTGCTGTTCCCTCTACCACCTCCTGCCTTGCTGCTGACCACCACTGTCCCCAGCAGATCCTGTACAAGCAGCAGAGACCAGTCCTCCCTGCACAGCGCTGTTCCCTCTACCACCTCCTGCCTTGCTGCTGGCCACCACTGTCCCCAGCAGATCCTGTACAAGCAGCAGAGACCAGTCCTCCCTGCACAGAGCTGTTCCCTCTACCACCTCCTGCCTTGCTGCTGGCCACCACTGTCCCCAGCAGATCCTGTACAAGCAGCAGAGACCAGTCCTCCCTGCACAGCGCTGTTCCCTCTACCACCTCCTGCCTTGCTGCTGGCCACCACTGTCCCCAGCAGATCCTGTACAAGCAGCAGAGACCAGTCCTCCCTGCACAGAGCTGTTCCCTCTACTACCTGAAGCCCTGCTGCCGACCACCACTGACCCCAGCAGATCCTGTACAAGCAGCAGAGACCAGTCCTCCCTGCACAGCGCTGTTCCCTCTACCACCTCCTGCCTTGCTGCCGACCACCACTGACCCCAGCAGATCCTGTACAAGCAGCAGAGACCAGTCCTCCTCCTTGCACAGCGCTGTTCCCTCTACCACCTCCTGCCTTGCTGCTGGCCACCACTGTCCCCAGCAGATCCTGTACAAGCAGCAGAGACCAGTCCTTCCTGCACAGCGCTGTTCCCTCTACTACCTGAAGCCTTGCTGCTGGCCACCACTGTCCCCAGCAGATCCTGTACAAGCAGCAGAGACCAGTCCTCCCTGCACAGCGCTGTTCCCTCTACCACCTCCTGCCTTGCTGCTGGCCACCACTGTCCCCAGCAGATCCTGTACAAGCAGCAGAGACCAGTCCTCCCTGCACAGCGCTGTTCCCTCTACCACCTCCTGCCTTGCTGCTGGCCACCACTGTCCCCAGCAGATCCTGTACAAGCAGCAGAGACCAGTCCTCCTCCTTGCACAGCGCTGTTCCCTCTACCACCTCCTGCCTTGCTGCTGACCACCACTGTCCCCAGCAGATCCTGTACAAGCAGCAGAGACCAGTCCTCCCTGCACAGCGCTGTTCCCTCTACCACCTCCTGCCTTGCTGCTGGCCACCACTGTCCCCAGCAGATCCTGTACAAGCAGCAGAGACCAGTCCTCCCTGCACAGTGCTGTTCCCTCTACCACCTCCTGCCTTGCTGCTGGCCACCACTGTCCCCAGCAGATCCTGTACAAGCAGCAGAGACCAGTCCTCCCTGCACAGCGCTGTTCCCTCTACCACCTCCTTCCTTGCTGCTGACCACCACTGTCCCCAGCAGATCCTGTACAAGCAGCAGAGACCAGTCCTCCCTGCACAGTGCTGTTCCCTCTACCACCTCCTGCCTTGCTGCTGGCCACCACTGTCCCCAGCAGATCCTGTACAAGCAGCAGAGACCAGCCCTCCCTGCACAGCGCTGTTCCCTCTACCACCTCCTTCCTTGCTGCTGGCCACCACTGTCCCCAGCCGATCCTGTACAAGCAGCAGAGACCAGTCCTCCCTGCACAGCGCTGTTTCCTCTACCACCTCCTGCCTTGCTGCTGGCCACCACTGTCCCCAGCAGATCCTGTACAAGCAGCAGAGACCAGTCCTCCCTGCACAGTGCTGTTCCCTCTACCACCTCCTGCCTTGCTGCTGGCCACCACTGTCCCCAGCAGATCCTGTACAAGCAGCAGAGACCAGTCCTCCCTGCACAGCGCTGTTCCCTCTACCACCTCCTTCCTTGCTGCTGGCCACCACTGTCCCCAGCAGATCCTGTACAAGCAGCAGAGACCAGTCCTCCCTGCACAGCGCTGTTCCCTCTACCACCTGAAGCCTTGCTGCTGACCACCACTGTCCCCAGCAGATCCTGTACAAGCAGCAGAGACCAGTCCTCCCTGCACAGTGCTGTTCCCTCTACCACCTCCTGCCTTGCTGCTGGCCACCAATGACCCCAGCAGATCCTCCTCTGCCTCCTTTATATAACGCTGCCTGCTGGGGCTCAGTGGCGGCGTGAGGACATTGTTTATGCTGGGAGCCTGTGGAGACAGCCTGGCTAGAATTACAGCGCTGTTTCTCTCGTTTCTAGGTGAGGTCTGCAGACGACTTGAATCATGACTTTCAGGCTCTGGCGTTAGAATCTCGAGGAATGGGGGAGGTGAGTGCGTCACACGGTCACTTGTGCTATACATGCTTCATGTGTCATTTATCCTCTGTGCAGCCTCCTGCTAATAGTGCTGCCACCACTGTACATGCTGCGTTACACGCCGGGAGTGCTGCTCACACGTATTTCCCTTTGTCATCTTGTGTTTCTCTGATTTAAAGATTAGATGAATATGCAAACACGAGATTAGTAGCTGATGCTTGTTCATTGCTGTTAATAATCTACCCAAAGGGAGAAGAGGCTGTATCTGGCTTTAAACAAAACAGATTTTTTTGTTCTTTAAAGCGGACCTGAATTTTCAACTTCCTCTGTTCTAAAAGACACACAACAGCATAATAACCTTTAAAGGAACACTGTAGGGGGATTGGGGGGAAAATGAGTTGAACTTACCCGGGGCTTCTAATGGCCTCCCGCAGACATCCTGTGCCCGCGCAGCCACTCACCGATGCTCCGGCCCCGCCTCTGGTTCATTTATGGAATTTCAGGATGGAAGTCTGAAAACCACTGCGCCTGCGTTGCCATGTCCTCGCTCCTGCTGACCTCACCAGGAGTGTATAGCACAAGCCCAGTATGGTCTGTGCCTGCGCAGTACGCTCCTGGTGACATCAGCGGGAGCGAGGACACGGCAACGCAGGCGCAGTGGTTTTCAGACTTTAAAGTCGGAAGTTCCAGAATTGAACCGGAGGCGGGGCCGGAGCATCGGTGAGTGGCTGCGCAGGCACAGGATGTCTGTGGGGGACCATTAGAAGCCCCGGGTAAGTTCAACTCCTTTTCCCCCGACACCCCCCCCCCCCCCCCCTACAGTAGTCCTTTAAAGAAAGACGTTTCTTTGTTACAGCTATTACAAATTACAAGATAAATCTGCAATGTGCCTACTTCCTGCTTTCGTGGAAGCAGACATATTGTCAACATCCTGTGTTTACCAATTAGCTGCTCTGTCGTGGCAGTCAGCTGACACAGGTGAGGGATTAAATTACAACTTGTGATTAATCACAGATGAGGGGGAATTAGGCTAAACGGTGCATTTCTCTGTTTTCCTTGTGTCCTGTGCAAGAGTTCAGGTCCACTATAACCCTTTAGCAGCCAAATACAGTAAAGCTATTTGGCTGCAGGGCCGGATTTTTCCTGCTGCTGGGGAAGTGTCTTCCCCAGGCTAGCAGGGTATGCAGAGCGGGCAGCAGAGAGCTTTCATAGTTAGCTGTCCGTACGGCTGCTTCTTCCTCCACTGTAGCAGCGGTGTAATCCCGACATGTCTTTGTTCCATTCACATGATATGACATGTGATCGGGGTACAGGAGACCGTTTCAGCTTCCTTCTGCCAGAATCCACCCAGAACTGAAACACTGTCCAGTGACTTAGGAGAGCAGTGAAACCTGTCACACTGATACTAAGCTGCTGAGTCTATAAGGTGTATGCTCAGAGTCAGCATCATTCTGGTGCCCGGGGGAACAGTGGCTCAAAGCTGTGATAGATGCTGTGTGGCAGGAGACGCCCGGCAGTGCTGTGCGCTCTCATAAACCTTCCCACAGGCTGTCAGCCCAAGCTTCCTTTCACTTGCTTTGTCGGAGACTCTGACACCGGGGTAGAACCAGAATGTGTAACTTCTCTGGCAGACTAAGATATGCATAAAGTGTACTCCAGAGCAGTACTTCTGGATACATTTCAAAGCGCTGCACGCTAATTTGGGCACACCTTAACCAAAAAACACACCCGGATAAGTTAAGAAAAAGTGGGGGGAAGGCTGCGCATCCCTAGACACATGCTGCAATATAATGGTTAATCGCACAGGCATACACCGCCTCTATTAGACTGAAAAATGCATGCCCTGCATCCAAAACAATGCTAACACTTATTACACTAGGAGGAACTTTAGCTTCCAGTATGGTTTGCATGCAATGTATACCGTACTAGACACTTGCGCCACGGTGAGGCAGACCTCCGGGAAAGTGACCTAACCTAAATTTTAAAACCTTGAGCAGCTAAGCAAAAAAACATGTAACTTACATTTTGTTGGAGAGCGACGAGAACGCCAGCGCATACCACTAAGGCTGCATCTGAAATGACCGCCAGCTCAGTGTGCAGCACCTATATAGACTCTGCACACTTCGTATTCAATTCAGATGCAAATCATATGCAAATCTGCTACTACTTATTATGCAAACAGGAAACTCAGGAGGGGCTGGGAGCAGCTAACACTTATGCTAACACTTATTTGCAGCTGAATTGAATGCGAAGTGTGCAGAAAGTCTATATAGGTGATGCACACTGAGCTGGTGGTCATTTCAGATGCAGCCTTCGTGGTATGTGCTGGCGTTCTCCTCACTCTCCAACAAAATGTAAGTTGCACTTTTTTTTTGCTTAGCTGCTCCCAAGGTTTTAAATTTAGGTTAGGTCGCTTGCCCGGAGGTCTGCCTCACCGTGGCGCAAGTGTCTAGTACGGTATACTTTGCATGCAAACCATACTGGAAGCTAAAGTTCCTCCTAGTGTAATAAGTGTTAGCATTGTTTTGGATGTAGGGCATGCATTTTTCAGTCTAATAGAGGCGGTGTATGCCTGTGCGATTAACCATTCCATTGCAGCTTGTGTCTAGGGATGCGCAGCCTTCCCCCCCACTTTTTCTTAACTATGTAACTGTATAACTATCAGGTTAGCTGCTCCCAGCCCCTCCTTCTGAGTTTCCTGTTTGCATAATAAGTAGTAGCAGATTTGCATATGATTTGCATCTGAATTGAATGTGAAGTGTGCAGAGAGTCTATATAGGTGCTGCACACTGAGCTGGTGGTCATTTCAGATGCAGCCTTAGTGGTATGCGCTGGCGTTCTCCTCACACCCGGATAAGTGTGCATTTTATTGCGGTAGTAGACCATCAGTAAATGTCAGTAAATGTACCGATACTCCACAACTTCATTAACATAGTGAAATATCCCCCGGGCAACTAGTAACCCCCTACCCCATGACAGAAAATGGCCCCAGTCTGGCTATGCAAACTGCGGCTACGGCTTTTGGTGGAAATCCCACAACCTGTGAGGTAAAAGGTCCGCCGCTATGCAAACTTCAAGTACCACTTTTGGAAATAACCCCCCACCCTGCAACTTAAAAGGTCAGTCACTATGCAAACAGTGGCTACCGCTTTTAGTATTAACCCCGCGGCATAAAAGGTCTGCCGGTTTGTAAATTGTGGCTACCGCTTTTGGTAATAACCCCGCGGCATAAAAGGTCTGCCGGTTTGTAAATTGTGGCTACCGCTTTTGGTAGCTGCAGTTCACATGGCGGGTGACAATTTTTGTTGCGCTACAATTAGCTTCTTTTTTTTTAAAATAAAGCCAAGACAGATCAGATTTATTTATTTATATTTAAATAATTCTCTCTGTGGGTTGCATATGACAGTATGCATACATCCTCTTATTTACTATCCTTTTAACAACCCCATTATGTCCTGAGATGACTCCGATTAATGCAGATTCTGAAGAATCATGGACTGGTTCTCCTAAATTAGCAAATGTAACCGCAATGCTTTCTAAAATATGACATTATCTTACTTTACTAGGCTAGAGTGCAATGATTATTTTTGTTTTTATAATTTCAATAGTTGTTACCAGCTAAAAAGTTTTGGGAGCCGGACGACCCTTCTAAAGACGGCCAGAAAGGGATGTTCCTGCCGGATGAGTGGAGAGAGAACACTTGGGCTTCTCGTAAGTTTATTTTTTCTCTTTGTTTTGTGACCATTTGATGGCATTATGCAGTTGTAAGTAGTAAGTGTTCCTGTTGTGACTGCTGCGTGCATTTTTCTTCTTTCCTCCAAAGGACTTGTTTGAAATGCTGTAAATTAGGGGTTGTAACACCTGCTTTCCATGGATATTGTATGGATTTGAGGACTTAAAGGACAACAGAAGTGAGAAGCATATGGAGGCTGCCATATTTATTTCCTTGTAAACATTACTAGTAGCCTGGCAGCCCTGCTGCAGTAGTGTCTGTATAATACTAGAAACAAGCATGCCGCTAATCTTGTCAGATCGGACAATGTCCGAAACCTCTGATCTGCTGCATGCTTGTTCAGGGTCTATGGCTAAAAGTATTAGAGGCAGAGGGTCAGCAGGATAGCTAAGCAACTGGTTATTGCTTAAAAGGAAATAAATATGGCAGCCTCCATATATGTCTCGCTGCAGTTGTCCTTTAAGATCTTCTGTAAAGGGGATAGAAGCAGTACCTACTCCAACCACACTTTCACCATTGTTCTTGTCTTCCAGATGCCTGGGCGATGCATTATTCACTTTTATTGTTTAAGAAAAGTGAGGACTCTATTCAGAGATTCTGTATGTAACCCTTATGTAGAACATCCTCAGAATTTGTAGGCAAATTCCCAGCATTCATAGTTAATGACCAGTTTCATCCATGCTCAGCTGCTGGGTGCAATAGCTTCCACTTGATAGCTTCCACTTGATAGCTGCATATAATAGCAGAGCTGTAGGTAAGATTAGTGTATTCCTGTGATCTGGGTATTAATTACACCTAGAGTTACAGATTGGTGGTGTGCACCTATTGGCTGTTGCAGAGGTGTTGGCGTACTGTAAAGATGTCTGCTTTTTATTATTTCATAGATATCCTCATGGTTTCCATGCATACGGCTATATACTTTGTTTTGCAGTTTTAGCAATAAAATGAACCTGAGCTGTTTTTTTTTTTTTTTTTGAAAATGACAAGACATTTATATTGCACTTTTCTCCTGGTGGACTCAAGGTGCTTCTACAGCTGCAGCCACTTTTAGTGTACGCTCCACAGGCGAACAAGAGCAATAGGGAGCATTGGCCGAAGACTCCTTACTGTTTTCCGTACTGGCTTGAGCTGGGACTTGATTCCTGGTCAAAGCCTCAAACATATATCAAAGGCAACACCATTAAAGGGAACCTAAACTGAAATGGATATTGTTTTTTCCTTTTAAAATAATACCAGTTGCCCGACTCTCCTGCTGATCCTGTGTCTCTAATACTTTCAGCCACAGCCCCTGAACAAGCATGCAGATCAGGTGCTCTGACTGAAGTCAGACTGGATTAGCTGTATGCTTGTTTCAGGTGTGTGATTCGGCCACTACTGCAGCCAGAGATCAGCAGGGCTGCCAGGCAACTGGTATTGTTTAAAAGGAAATAAATATGGCAGCCTCATTTATTGCAGGATTTGTATCAGCTGTAGCAAAGAAGTGTTTTTCTTTAAAGGTTATTATGCTGTTGCTTATCTTTTAGAGCAGAGTGGAAGTTCTGAGTTCACGTCTGCTTTAAAGAGCAGCGCTTTTGTGGTGCCTCTGCCACATGTCCCTGTTCAGGCAGGAGGCAGGTCAGACCAACAATGATCTTGGTGAAGCTTCTCCTGGTGAAACAAGTTCAGGCATGGATCTGGCAGATGCCTTTAGCCTGTTGTGCTGGCAGACATTGTGTGTGAAGAGATGCTGAAGCTGAGTCAGATGCAGTCAGGATAACTGGGGAAATGTTTGCAGTTGTGGTTTCTGCTGAAGGCATCTGGTTGGGATCCCTGCTCCTCTTCATTCTCTATGCCATGAACTCCAGAGCCTGGGGTAACGCATGTACTCCTGTTGCAGCGGCCTCCACAATGATGCCTCCGCATCTGGCTGATCTCTTATGGGCACCTTAATCCTCTCCTCTTCAGGAACAAGTTTTTCAGGTTTCAAAACCTTTTTGTAAAAGCCGCTTTTTCTGTTATGCTTTAGTTTTCCTGATAGCCAGTCATCCTATAGCTCACTTAAAGGCAATTTGCAGAGCCGTCCTATCGTCCTGTTTTATGAAAGGGGGGGTATAGGTGATAGTCCCAGTCTTTTTGCAGAATGAGAGCTACACCATAGCTTTCCCAGTGTTGTGGCCACTGTACAGAAGCTTTGGTGCAGGATTTGGATTTTTGGTAGTTTGTTGGATCATTGTTCCCTTTAGATCTGTGCAGACATCACAGATAGCCTTTGGTACACACAACAGCCAACCATGCCAGAGCAATTTGTGCCCCTAGTACGCTCCGTTTTCTGCTGAGGGCTCTTTCACACTACAGGCAGCAGTTAAAGGCTAAAAGGCTGCGTTTTGGCTGCTGGCGTTTTCAAGGCGTTTTTAAGGCGATTTAACGCCAATACATTAGTATCAATTGTATTGAAAAACGCAGCGGTCAGCCCTAAAAAAGCTCCTGGGAGCTTCAAAACGCAGCGTTAAGTGTGAAAGGTAAAATGAAAGTCTAATGACTTTCATTTTACCTAGGAAAACGCCAACTTCGGCTGTGGCGTTAAAACGCTGAAAAAGCCCTCTGGTGTGAAAGGGCCCTGAGGGGTTCCTAGAGGTCAGGGAAAGTATACCATATGTTCAGTACAGTAGAATCTTGTTATAGTAAACCTATGGATATAGTAAACGCAGTCCTCGGGTCCCAGCAAATGCATCTGTATAAATAGACAATTCTACTTTAGATAAAAAAAATCATAAGCTATCCCTAAGGCTTGGTTCTCATCTGTTTTTTGCGGACCTAAAGTGGAATGTATACTGTACGAACGGAACGGATATGCATCCAATGTTAACCTATTGGACCGCGTCCGTTGGTACGGATCCGTTGTGTACATTCCGCTCCATAGACCGAAAAAATGCTGCAGGCCCTAATTATCCGGACTGTTCTGCCCAGCTGGTAATTGTGGGCAATGGGGAAAAAAACATTTCTTCACACTAGTGAAGAAACGGACGTTCCACGGGGGTATGTGGGTACGCGAACCTGAGTGGCGGGAGGGTGAGGGATGGTGCAGCAGCCGGGCGGGTGAGTGAGCGAGGGTAAAATTAATACCTAATGCTCTTTTAAAGCTGGCGTTAGAGACTTTCGTCTTCTTCCGCTTCATGTGACTGGTCGGCTTCAAAATAGCATTAGGTATGTATTTGCAGACAAACTGAGTGAAATACGATCGATCGGTGATCAGATCCGTTTTCACTTTCAGTTTGCCAGTGTGCACAGAGCCATCCGGATCCGTTTGGCTCACAAATAGCAGTGTGAACCGGGCCTTATGCTTGGTACGTACCATGTAATTTCCCGTCAGATTGACTGGTTGAATCAATAATTTGACAGGTCTGATCAGTTCTCCAGTCGAGTTTCTGATCACTTGTGCATAAAATTGATTGGAAACCTGATTTGATCTGTTGGAAATGATCAACTCGACCTACCAAATTGATGGGAAATTGCATGGGGTGTACCAGGCATAAGAATTGTGTAGGTTTGGGAACGTTTGCTGTGGTATCCCAGCAGACAGTCCCTTATACGTTAGTCCTGCTCAGGTCTGTGGAGTCGGAGCAATGTTTGGGTACCTGGAGTTGGTGGTTTCATAAACTGAGGAGTCGGATGATTTTTGTACTGACTCCACAGTCCTGGTCTTGCTAGGAATGAGGCCACAGGAAAGCGTGGGTCTGCTGCTCTCTGATCCGGCAGAGGACCTCCTGTGACAGACCCTGACTCAATGTAATGTAATACTAGGTGCACCGTGAGAAAGTCACTGCTACTAGTTACTTTTTAACTTCTTTGTTTAAAAGTAGACAATACTGGTGCAACACTTAACAAGCTGAGCTGGATCACAGTCATTCATTGCCCAACTGTTTGACTATCGAAAGACCTTTCTTATACCTGACATAAACATATTGCATCTTCTGCAAATAGTATGGAGCTCTGTGGTGCAGTGATGTTTGTGTATACAGTTTTTAGAACGAGCAAAACCTGGTCAGTGAGCTATGCTTCAGAACTGTACTGGCCAGTCTACAGCAGTTTTCCTTAATTCTGTATAAAAACCCTGACATATTAGTCAATAAAAACATGTTTTCCTACTTTTTATATGCCATACGGTTATCATATTTGCTTTTGTGCACAAGTATTATTCATTTAGAAATTACAAGTTCCCAAAGTACATTATTTTGCTCTTAGAGCTGACTTTGCATTTTATTCATAACTGGTTTTATCTGTCTTTTAAAGGGAATGTCCAAGCAAAATAAAAAAGAGTTTCACTTACCTGGGGCTTCTACTAGCCCCATGCAGCCATCCTGTGCCCTCGTAGTCACTCACTGCTGCTCCAGTCCCCTGCTAGCAGCATGCCGACCTCGGAGGTCGGCGGGACGCATTGCATACAATTTTACGCATTCCCGCTAGTGCAGGAACATTAACACATACATTTTTACGCATTACTGGTTCAATGCGTAAAAATTTACGCATTGAATGAGTAATGCGTAAAAATGCATGTGTTAATGTTCCTGCACTAGCAGGAATGCGTAAAAATGTACGCAATGCATCCCGCCGACCTCCGAGGGCGGCAAGCTGCTAGCGGGGGACTGGAGCAGCAGTTACTGACTACGAGGGCACAGAATGGCTGCATGGGGCTGGTAGAAGCCCCAGGTAAGTGAAACTCATTTTTTTATTTTGCTTGAACCTTCCCTTTAATTTAAGCAGAAATACTTTGAGGGTCTGTCTGTTCAGGAGAGTCTGCAGTTAGAGAATGTTGTCACATTCCTCACTTGATACAATTAAGTAAACACAAGATAACATTATCTCCAGTTCCAATGCATCCAGGTTTCTCTGCACTGAGCTTGTAAGCTCGGTGTTTAACTAGTTAAATGCTGTTCTAGTATAAAAAAAAAATTGGTGGTAGTGTATAATATGCTGTAAATAATCTTTTTGAGCAAAGAAGAAATGCTGGGTCTCATTCCGCTTTAAAGTGTACCAGAGCTGAGCCTATATAAAAGTGTTATACATACCTGGAGCCTCCTCCAGCCCCATCCGCATGGATCGCTCCCACGGCGCTGTCCTCAGCCTTCTCCTGCGCCGGTACCGAGTCCCATAACTTCTTCCAGTCGTGGCCATGCTGACGCAAGGGTACTGCGCTCTTTACATATCTCCTGCAGCTGCTGGAGAGATACGTAGAGGGCGCACTTCTCATGCGCAGACTGGCTGCCGCTGGAGGACAGGTATGTGTAACACTTATATAGGCTCAGCTCTGGTTTCCTTTAAAGGACCACTGTCCTGAAAATTGTAAAATGTGAAATACATGTAATATATAAATAAGAAGCATTTCTTCCAGAGTAAAATGAGCCATGAATTACTTCTCTTCTATGTTGCTGTCACAGTAGGTAGTAGGAATCTTACCGACAGGTTTTGGGGCCTGTCCATCTCTCCATAGGGGATTCTCAGCATGGCCTTTATTCTTTATAAAGACACTCCTTGAAAAAGATTTATAAACAGATGCTGGCCATCCTCTCTGCTCACGGCACACTATTTTGGCAATTGGGCAGAACTGCCATTCGCTAAGTGCTTTTGAAAATAAAGAAAACCCTGTGAATCCCCCATGAGGAGATGGGATAGTCCAAAACCTGTCAGGGCCCGTTTCCACTCTCGCGGAAACGGGTGCGAATCCGCAGAGTTTCCCCGCAGGCACATCGCGCAGGGAAACTCTGCCATAGGGGATAACGGCGCCGCCGGCCGAATCGCTTGCAGTAGCGATTCGGCCGGAACCCCCTACAGAATTCGCGACGGAGGCTGCGATTCCCATAGCCGTGCATGGCACGGCTCATGGGATTCGCCTGCGATCCCGCCCACCCGCTCAGTGCCGGCGTGCGTCTACGAGACGCACGCCGCACTAGTGGAAACGAGCCCTCTGTTCTGTCAGATTTCTACTAGCCTGGATCTCCTACCTCTCCAACCGCTCCTTCACAACATTTTTCAATGGCTCCTCATCCACTCCTACACCCCTCTCAGTTGGTGTTCCTCAAGGTTCCGTCCTAGGACCACTTCTGTTCTCACTCTATACTGGCTCAATTGGCAAAATCATCTCCTCCATGGGTTTCAATTATCACCTGTATGCCGATGACACCCAGATATATCTCTACACCCCAGATCTCTCCTCCTCTACCATGGACAAAGTCTCTGCCTGCCTCACATCCATTTCCTCCTGGATGGCTGCCAGGTACCTGAAGCTTAATTTGGACAAGACTGAGCTTCTAATATTCCCACCCCGCACAGCTGCACCCCTCCCAGATCTGCACGTCAATATTGAAAATACTACTATCCACCCTACCTCCCAAGCCCGCTGTCTAGGCGTTACTCTGGACTCTGAACTTTCCATTACAGCCCACATCCAAGGTATTGCCAGATCCTGCAACTTCCACCTCCGCAACATCTCCAAGATCCGCTCCTACCTGTCCCCTGACACCACTAAACTCCTTATCCATGCCCTTGTCATCTCCCGCCTAGACTAGTGCAATTCTCTTTTATCTGGCCTCCCCTCTAACCGTACTGACCCACTTAAATTGGTAATGAATGCGGCAGCCAGACTGATGCATTCTTCTCACCGCAGCGCCTCTTCAACTCCGCTCTGTAAAGCACTACACTGGCTCCCCATCAGCTTTAGGATCAATTTCAAAATCCTGTGCTTGGCCTACAAATCAGTGCACAAGACCTGCCCGACCTACATCTCTGATCTGGTCCACAGGCACATACCAGCCCGCCCCCTCCGATCCTCCAATGACCTGCGCCTAGTCGCACCACGCATAACTCAGTCACACGCACGATTGCAGGACTTCACCAGGGCTGCCCCTACTCTCTGGAACTCTCTCCCACCAGCCGTCAGACTCGCCCCCACCTTTAATACCTTCAAACAAGCTCTCAAGACTCACCTCTTCACGCTCGCATACCCCCCTACACCAGCATCATAATATGTTCTGTTAGACCCCCTCTCAAAAGACACACCTATTGTCTCCACCCCACCCTTTAGATTGTAAGCCTCTGGCAGGGCCCTCCTCCCTAATGTATCCAGCTTGATTATGCAATCTTACTCACAACCACCCTTCTTGTAGACTCGAACAGTCTCTATCTTGAACTATGACACTGTATTGTTATCAAATCAATTGCATGATCTTGTTTTGTTGTAAGTTTCCGTATGTTCTACCTGTATTTTAACACATTTATCTATTGTGCAGCGCTGCGTAATATGTTGGCGCTTTATAAATACAATTAATAATAATAATACTTACTGTAAGTGACAGCAACATAGGAGAAAAGTAATGTATGGCTCGTTTTACTCTGGAATAAACTTACTTCTCAAAACATTACTTTCTTTTTAATTAACTAAAATACTTATTCAGGCTTATCCATATATGATTTATCATTTTTTTTTTTTTTTTTTTTTTTTTTTTTTTTTGAAACCCCAAACTCCTTATGATAAACTCACTACTACTAGTTCAGGTTCCCACAGGGATTAAGTGGAGTAGCTGCTGGCACTGTGTGGTAGAGAACGCGGACTGCCGGCACTGTGTGGTAGAGAACGCGGACTGCCGGCACTGTGTGGTAGAGAACGCGGACTGCCGGCACTGTGTGGTAGAGAACGCGGACTGCCGGCACTGTGTGGTAGAGAACGCGGGCTGCCGGCACTGTGTGGTAGAGAACGCGGGCTGCCGGCACTGTGTGGTAGAGAACGCGGGCTGCCGGCACTGTGTGGTAGAGAACGCGGGCTGCCGGCACTGTGTGGTAGAGAACGCGGGCTGCCGGCACTGTGTGGTAGAGAACGCGGACTGCCGGCACTGTGTGGTAGAGAACGCGGACTGCCGGCACTGTGTGGTAGAGAACGCGGACTGCCGGCACTGTGTGGTAGAGCAGTGTTTCTCAACATTTTATTGGCATGTACCCCTTTTACAACCCTGTACTTACCAAGTACCCCCTAGCATAGTAAACATTATCACAAGTACCCCTTGAAAAAAATATATTTAATCGTTGTACATTATAATTGGTTCTAAAGCATTTCCAAGCATTTACTATTGCTTTTAATTAGCTAAAATACGAATTTGTTGTTGTTTAAATAAGATTTATAATTTTCTAAATTTCTAATTCTTGGTTAAGTATATCAAGCCCAAGTACCCCCTGGAACCTTTGGAAGTACCCCCTGGGGTACGCGTACCACACGTTGAGAATCTAGGTGGTAGAGAACGCGGGCTGCCGGCACTGTGTGGTAGAGAACGCGGGCTGCCGTCACTGTGTGGTAGAGAACGCGGGCTGCCGTCACTGTGTGGTAGAGAACGCGGGCTGCCGGCTCTGTGTGGTAGAGAACGCGGGCTTTGGATAGCAGCACAGTTAGGGGGCACGTGCGCCAGTGCTATTGTGCATAATTACGTCCAGTGTTGAGTATAGAGTAGATATACACTGTGCAAGGAGAGCTGGACAGCTTAGTTTTTTCTGTTGTGTGTGTGTGTGTGTGTGTGTGTGTGTGTGTGTGTCATTTGTACAATGCTGCAAGAGATCTTGGCACAATATTACTCAGTAATTGACATAGTGCTGACGCATTTTCTGCCGTGCTTTACAGAGAACAGTGAACAGTCAGGTCGCTCACTGTCCTTCAGCTAGGCTCACAGTGTAATCCGTTCTCACAACACAATCACTTGTTTACACCATCAATGTAGTTCTGTCTGAGGCAATAGGGCTATGGTGGCCCTTTAGATATTGCTGTACCCCATGTGTCTTATTATGCTTTTAGGTGAATCCTGTGGTTTTGCCCTCTGTCCTACCACAATCCAGACTGCACTAGTGTTTTCAAAATATTGTGTGACCATTACTGCCATCTACTGGCAAGATGTTGTCAAGTAATTTACGCTGTGCTGCAGTTGGAGAATACTGCCTATTGAGACAATAACACAGTGACATTGTATAATAAGGCTTCCACAGATGTTAGTCATTTTTTTTAAAAGGCCCTGTAGTGACATATAGTAGAATTCAGTCAAATATTCAGGATACCTATTTTTGTTAATTCTAGTTTCAGCATCAGAAACGCTTCCTGTATCTATATTGCTGAATATTGGTACATTATCATCTGGTGTTTATATAGCCCTGACATTTTCCGCAGATGGTGTACAGAGCACATTGTCTTGTCACTTAACTGTCCCTCAGAGGGGCTCACAATCTAATCCCTACCATAGACATATGTCTCTGCATGTATCGTGTAGTGTATTGAAGTCTAGGGCCAATTTTTAAGCGGAAGTTAATTGACTTATGTACGCTTTTGGGATTGAGAAGGAAACCGGAGTACCCGGAGGAAACCCACACAGACACGGGGAGAGCATACAGTCTCCATGCAGATAGTGACCTGGCTGGTATACGAACTGGGACCCAGCGCTGCAAGGCGAGAGTGCTAACTACGCCACCGTGCTGCCCAGTATACAACCCCACCCTACCAGTGAAACTTAGCCTAGGCTGTTTAGCTATGTGGAATTCTCCTCCCAGAGTTTGAAAACATGTCAAAATGTCCTGCTAGAGCCTCTTAACGGCTCTGGGCGTTTTAATGCATTACTTTCCCACGCCGCCAACTGTGCACGCGTGCTAACTAGCTTGTAGTAAAGTGTTCCAAAAAAATAAATGAACACTTCCTGTAAATGAGGCTAGTGTTTGTAGTGCCATCTAGTGGTGACAAAGTAAAATCAATTTGTTGTGATAAGTTATTGGTGAATAAAAGGGAGGAGCACTGACAGTTGAAAATTGCTCTAGTCCAATAGAGCCTTGGGGGTGAAATGGTTAATGTATATCCTAGAACATGATAAAACAGCCTATTTATAGAAGGCCTAAAGCAGTGATGTTTCCGCCATGGCTGTTGGTTCTCAAGTGGGGGGAATTGATCTTGTGATATTGAAACTGTCTTGTGGTGTGATTGACCAATGGAATTCCCTCCCACGATTGGCTGTCAGGGGGGTTGACAAAGTCAGAGCTCTGAGTTGTATCCTCTGCTGCGCTATAAACTCAAATTTCTTTTGTCACCTTTCAGGTGCCAAATCTATTCTTGCAGATAGAGGGATCTGGCTCTATTGATGAACCTCACTGCAACTTTATAAATGGATAACACTTTTGGGTAAAAAAAAAATAGATGGTTCACCTGAATACCTCTTTAGATTTACTTGGTTGCTATGGCGTTAAAGCGGATCCAAGATAAACTTTTAGGCTCGGTTCAAATTGAGCCTGAAATAGCTTATGTTCCTCTCCGATGTGCGGAACGCAGCAGCAGAAGCAATGCTTTTCCGATGGGAAAGTTCACATTGCTACATTCCGCTTCCTGTGTTCCGCTCATCGGACCTGCACGATCCTTCCGCTTCACGGAGAAGAACGCAGCGCAGGAGCGGATGCATGCAATGTGAACCTAGCCTTACTCATTGCATAATTGTGTTTCTTACATATAGTTTATAGGGCATTCCTCAAGCTAAATACTTTTTGTTTTGTTTTAATACTCTAACTCCCTATAAACTAAACAAGCCTCTCCTACAGCTCCTTTTGTGCCTTGGCACTGTAGCAAGGGCTTATGGGAGCAGGAGGAGGTTACTTGCCATTGATTTCAGAGGCAGAGGGGAGGAGGGAAAGGGAGAGAGGCAAGCTGATAGCATCTCCAGCCCTCAGCCTGTGACAATCAGAACATGGCTGCCCTCATTGTATCACAGGAATAAATGATCATAAACTTTTAAAGCTGTTTGCAACTAGATATACTGTGTAAACTATCTAAACTTTAGATAAGATATATAGACAAGTTACTTGTTATAGTTAGTTTTTCATCTCAGATCTGCAGTATTTAATTTCTCAGAGACATAAGGATTTCCATTTATTGCATCAGGCACGCTGAGCCAAATACATAGCGTCATACATGCAATTTGTTGGAATTATGATGAAAGTTGAAGAATGCACAGGAAAACCACACAGAGCACATAGAATCTTGTTCCATTGTATCCAGTGAAAAATTATTCTGAAATGAAAACTGTGTAATGGCCAAAGCGTTTACATTCAGCGCTTGTCTTTTTATTTTCTTTTATTAGACCATTCCATGTCCCAACCAATCATGGTACAGCGAAGACCGGGTCAAGGCTTTCAGGGGAACCATGACGTTAACTCTGTACTCTCCCCTCGGTCAGAAAGTGGTGGTCTCGGAGTGAGCATGGTGGAATATGTTCTGAGCTCCTCGCCTGCCGATAAACTCGACCCAAGATTTCGGAAAGGGGCTTATGTAAGTATTTGTGTTTTGTAAAGTAATAGTCATTTGGAGCTTAACTCATCAGGACTGCTACCGTGTTTCCCCGAAAGTAAAACCTACCCTTAAAGTAAGCCCTAGCAGATATTGGGCAGCATGCCTGAAATATAAGCCCTCCCTGAAAATAAGCCCTAGTGACAGCGGCAGTCCCGCCCCCCCCCCCGAGCCCCCCCTTGCGGCGCCGTATGCTGCCACTTGGAGAAATCATACAAAAACATGGCCTGACATATCATTGCTATGCTGATGACACCCAGCTATATTTGTCATTCAAACCTGATGTCACAGACCCTACTCCACAAATAAACGCATGCTTAGCTGAGCTTCAGGAGTGGATGAATAATAATTGGCTAAAACTTAATGCTGACAAAACTGAGGTTCTTGTTATCGAGGGCCAGGGCTCAACAGCAAAGCAGCTCCAGTCTCAACCAACACCGCTAAGGATAGGGAGCTCAGACCTGAACAACTCAGACTGTGTGCGCAGCCTGGGAGTACTGATTGATGGGAAATTAAGCTTCAGGAATCAAATCTCAGCTGTTGTGAAACATTCCTTCTTTCACCTAAGGAATATTGCAAGGATTAAACACGTAATTCCTTCAGAGGATCTTCCAACCCTAGTTCATGCCTTCGTCACATCAAGGTTAGACTACTGCAACGTCCTCTACACAGGCCTGCATAAGAAAGACTTACGCCGCCTGCAATTAGTACAGAATGCCGCCGCAAGGCTGTTAACGAGCCAACCCCGCCATTGCCACATAACACCAACCCTGAGCTCACTCCACTGGCTACCGATAAAATGGAGAATTCTGTTCAAGATTGGCTTACTGACATTCAAATCCTTGCACAATCTGGGCCCTGGATACCTGAAGGACTTGTTGCAACTACATCACCCCCCCACAATCTTAGATCAAAAGGACGTAACACCTTGGTCACCCCCAGAGTCCACCTCAAAACCTTTGGAGACAGAGCCTTTTGTCATGCTGCCCCTACACTTTGGAACTCCCTGCCACACCCAATCAGGACAGCCCCATCCCTGGAAGCATTTAAGTCTAAACTGAAAACCTACCTTTTCAGTCTGGCATTCATGAACATCTGACTATCTCCTCTGTAACACAACCCAGCCTGAAACCCTGTATTAATCTGAGACACAGCTATGCGCTTTGAGTCCTATGGGAGAAAAGCGCTTTACAAATGGTATTGTATTGTATTGTATTGTATTACCTCCTGCCGGCCCCGCTTTCAGAAAGTCGCATCCCCGTGCTCAGTCAGACGGCAATTATTCAAACCGCAGATCAGCTGGGATCTGCGGTGAAGGCAGCTGCAGATTCAGCGTAACAGCGCCTCCGTATACAGGAAGTGGCATCTCTGTTTACTTCCTGCATTCGGAAGTACTGTTACACTGAAGCTCTGACTTCCCCGCTGATCTGTGGTTTGAATTATGCTGCCGGGGGTCTGTCTATGAGCATGCAGATCCGACTTTCTGAAGAAGGGGGCTGGCATGGGGGAAGCGGTGGTGGGAGGGGGACTTATGGGATCTGGCTATGTGGGGAGGGGGGTTATCTGGCTATTAAGGGGGGGGGGTGTCTGGCCATAAACGGAGGGGGGGTTACCTATACATTGGGGAATCTAGTTATACACTAAGGGGATGGGTATCTGGCAATAAACAAGGGGGGGGGGGGGGGGGAGTCTGGATGTACATTAGGTGGGTCTGGTCTGGCTATAGTTAAGGGGGAATCTGGCCATAGACTAGGGGGATCTGGCTATACACAAGGGTTTTTTTTTTCGCTACCCCCACAAAATATAAGACCTCCCCGAAAATAAGCCCTAGCACATATTTTGAGGGGAAAAAATAATATAAGACCGTGTCTTATTTTCGGGGAAACACGGTATTTTCATGTTTGTCTTCAAAAAGCCTACTTTTGTTGTAGTTTTTGATTTTAGTTGCTGTGAGTCTGGAAGAATTGTGAATCAGATAAGTGTAACCGTAATATCTAACAGCATCTCATTGCTTTGTTGGTAGGGTGCTAGAGATTGTGACTTGGATGGACCAGATAAGGTTGAGCAGAAAGGAAAGGCATCTCCATTTGAAGAGGAAAAGAAACGGGACTTGATATCTGCTGACGGTGATGAGATTCCAAAGCTGAACGGCAGAGGGCTTCCGAACGGGATTGATGCCGACTGTAAAGACTTCAAGTAAGTGTGTTACAGAAAAGCGCGGTCATAAAACCTCGCGTATTGACCCTGTTCTTTGTTTCTTGTGAGCTGCTCCAAGCTTTATGAGAAGCTTAAGTGTTCGGATGGACTGTGCTATATGAGAGCTGTGTAAAAACCTCAAATGTGCACAGCTCAGATCACAACAGTATCTATCCACCAATGCACTGACATGTCCAATCTATAATCAAATATGCCACAGTTTTCCATTAGATGGGAATCTATGGCATGAGCTCTGTACTAGAAACTGCACTGTCATATCTAGCTTGCTTTGTAAACACATGAGCACAGCATTGCTCAGGCCTGGGCAATGTTTACTCGGCCCGGGCCGCAATGTGCGGACCATGGACTGCATTCTTAAAATTCCACCCATCCCTCCCTGTGAAGTTACGTGCGGGCAGCGGGGAATTTGAAACTCGCCTTGCTCACGGAAGTCTTGCATCTCCTGGCTCCAAGTGTAATATGCTGGTGCTTGTTGACGTCATGTCATGTGACGTCCTGTTGCCATGGAGACGCAGGACTTCCGTGAGCGAGGAGAGTTTCAAATTCCGCGCTGCCCGAGTGCAGTTTTACAGGGAGGAAGGAGGGGAATCCGGCCGCCTCTCGGCGGGCCAGTGTAACAGCGCACAAATCCGGCCTGCACGCCGTAGTTTGCCCCGTGCTGGCTTAGCTCGTATTTCAGCAGCTTCTGCAGAGTGGTGAGGTGCATTTCTCTTCTCAGCCTGGCATCACACTGAACTACCCTCAGCCAATCAGTGATGAGTAGGGATGTGGGAGGGTAGATGACAAGCTTCCCTCTCCCCAGCAATGTACCAGAATAGAGCCATGCTGACTGAGATAAGATTCATTACAGCAGACACATATAGGATTATTTTGGAATGCTTGCAATGCTGGGTCATGATGTAGACTAGTAAACACAGAGCAGTGGGTAATTGGAATTAGATTTTATGGCTGACGGCGGCAGCACAAGGACACTGAGGCATGTGATTGTGCACAGAACAGGCCTCTGTGTCCTATTAAGATTTAAAAATGCCGCCTCGGGTTCTCTTTAAAAACCAGAGCAATTTTCACCTTTCAAATGGTAACATTTAAAAATACGTAGAGTAAAGTACATCTCTCCCAGAGTAAAATGCACTGTGAATTACTTTTCTTCCTATGTTTCTTTCACGGTAGTAAAAAAAAACTGTCAGATCTGACCGGTTTTGAAGTAGTCCATCTCCCCATGGGAAATTCTCAGCTATTTATTTACAAAACTACTTACTGAACTGCAATTGCTCAGTCCGGCTGCCAAAATAGTGTGCAAATTTGTAGGAAAGCCAGCTGGCATCATTGTATAGATCCTTTCCAGGGAGTGCTTTTGTACAGAATGAAGGTAATACTGAGAAGCTTCTATAAGTAGATGGGCTAGTCCAAAAGTCCGTTAGAGAACCCAAGGTGGGGTTCTAAGAATGAAATCTGCAGGCAGAGGCTGGGTTTGCTTATATTGCCCAGCCTCCGTTGCTATCGGAATCCTCCCTAAGTTCCCCCTGCGCTCTGCTATCCCCCATAAATCACAGCTGCGCTGTCGACATGCAGCGAGCTGTATTTACCTAGTTAGTGTCACTCTCGCTGCTCCCCCCGCCTCCTGCATAGCTCCGGTCCCCGCCTGCGTCCCTTCCCTCCAATGAGCGGGGAGGGAAGGGACGCGGGCAGGGACCGGAGCTATGCAGGAGGCAGGAGCGGCGAGAGTGACACTAACTAGGTAAACGCAGCCCGCTGTGACATGCTGCGTGTCAACAGCGCGGCTGTGATTTATGGGGGACAGGAGAGCTTAGGGGGGATTCAGATAGCAACAAAGGCTGGCCAATATAAGCAGACCCAGCCGCTGTCTGCAGATTTCATTCTTAGAACCCCACCTCGGTTTCTCTTTAAATCTGTCAGCTCTTTACTACCTACTTTACAACACAGCAACATAGGAAAAGGGTAACTTGTACTTTTGTTCAGAAAGAAAAATGCACTAATATATATATATATATATATATATATATATATATATATATATATATATATATATATATATATATATATATATATATATATATATATATATATATATATATATATTATACACACATACATACGTGTACTTTAAATGTTACTGTTTTTCACAATAGTGGTCCTTGAGACTGGTTTCATATGGTCGGGTGCGATGATCCCTATGGTCTCAGTCATTTCCACTGCGCTTCTATCCACCTTTCAGCAACATGTGGGATCACAGACTGCACAACTCTGCAGTTCATGACCCTGTGGCAGAGTGCGCTGGCATTCATATGCATAGGCCCACCCCCATTCGGGGATGTACCCCCTGCTGGATGGGAATAAAATCACCGAGATTCCTTTTGGTCCGCCATTTACATTCACTGCATTACCATCGGCTTGCAGTACTGCATAATCTGTGTGGTAGGCACGGATCGTGTGATAATGCACAGATGACTTTGCAACAGGGTTGCAGCGATTTGACTACTTCTGGCGCAATGCACTGCACGAATATGAAAGTCTCCTTCATTGCCCGTGCCACCGGAGAGTGTACCGCATGGAGACGTAATGCGGTATATGTGAAAGGGGCCTTACTGCAGAATGTGACCTTGTACATAAAGTAGTGTCATTTTTGCTCCTCTTCTTCCTCCATAGCCGTACTCCAGGCAGCCGACAGGCTTCTCCCACCGAGATCGCAGAGAGAATTGGCCCAAACCAGAATGTGAATGAGGGACTCGGACAGCTTTCAAACCCCATGGTCAACAAGCCCCTGACAGACGAGTTCTCCACGCCTGAAAGTCAGAACCTGGATGGGATGGAGCAAGTTGGTCTGGATTCATTGCAGTTCGACTACCCCGGGAATCCGCTTCAGATGGACTCTTCCGGAGCTGGAGTTGGGCTGTTCGATTATAACACCCAGCAGCAGGTGAGCAAGTTTATCTATACGGGTCTGCTTTATTCCCTCACAGCGTGTTGGGGACACAGTAGATGTTGGGGTTTAGGTCTCACTGTTGTAAAAGGATGCTGAATTAGCTTAAAGGAAAGGAAAACATATTGGCCCATATGCAATTCAATTTTTCTCCTAGGAGATAATTTTTCAGCACTTTGCAAATCAAAAAGTATCAAATTTGGTGAAAAAATACTATCAACATTGAGTGTTGTCTTACTTGTTTATAACGTAGTTTTTGTTGTTTATAACGTAGTTTTTGACAAGTTGTGAAAATATTACCTAGGAGAAAACTCAGGTGAAAAAGTTAATTGCATATGGGCCATTGTTTCTCCCCTGTCTGTAGCACCCTGCTTGTGTTCTATAGTCTCCATTCTACACCAATCACTACTAAAGCCTGGTACACTCCTTCAATTATGATTGGCCAATCACTGACCAATTTTCCCACCTCCATGTAGTATGAGGGTTTACCTCAGGGGTGAGCTCCGGATAAAATTCAGATGAAATTAGAATGAGTTTCATTTTGATTTCATCCTCTAATTACTGCACCTGAGTGAGTGTGTTTGGGGGGTTAAATTTACCCAGCAGTGTTCTTCTTTAACCTGTCCCATGTTACGTTCTAAGCTGCGTCACGGCACTTCCTCCTTCCGGGTTGAAGCAGGAAGCGTAGTAGTCACGTGACCGCGGCTTGGAACGCAGCATGGGACGCGTTAAAGAAAACTGCTGGGTACGTTTAATTCTCCCCCCCCCCCCCCCCCCCCCCCCCGCACACACCCGCTCAGGTGCAGTAATTAGAGGATGAACCTGAATTTCATCCAGCGCTCATCCCTGGTTTACCTACACAATCTGCTCACAGCATTTAATATCAGTTGACCCTCCTATCACATGGAGGTGGTAAAATTAGTCAGTGATTGGCCAATCACAATTGAATGTGTGTTTAGGCTTAAGGATAAGCAAGGTGTCAAAAGAAATTTATCTTTACTGACCTGGAGCTTTTTCCAGCCCTTAGAAGTCATTTGTGTCCCTTGCCGCAGCTCGTCTTCTCTCGGGTCCCTCTGGCAGCCTCTAAGGATTGGCGACCCACGATGGGCTGGCCTCTCCTGCGTGGGAGCGTGCTCACATCACCGGGAGCGTACTGCGCCCGCGCAGTGTGCTCCCGGTGACTTGTCCCGTGCAATGCACGTGTGGTGATCGCGGATGAAGTGGATGGAGCAGATTGCAGCAAGCAGATGCAAAATGGACGGTGTGCATCTGCTTAGCGAATGTACTAATCATGCCCGTTTTGCATCTGCTTAAGTGGTGAACCAGCTCTAACTTCAAGAGTTGAGGGACCTGCAGCTCTTGCACGCTTGTCCAGCTGGAGAAAAGCACTATAGGCGTGTAAACATTTGTGATCGTATGATGAGAGCCGCTGCACCAAGCTCACTGGGAGATCCCTGCAGAGTTCATATCAGCTGGCTGGCGGCAAAATTACCCACCTGGTGCTGCCATAACCGGCACTTTTAGACCAGCGCCGGCCAAACTACGGCCTCAGGGCTGTATCAGACCCACATGCGCTGTGTATCTGGCCCGCTGCTGGGCAGATTAATTTCTTTTCTTCCTCCCTGGAGAGTTGCGAGAGGGCTTAAAGGACAACTAAAGCGAGAGGGATATGGAGGCTGCCATATTTTTTTTCTTTTTATGCAATACCAGTTGCCTGGCTGTCCTGCTGACCTTGACTACTTTTAGCCATAGACCCTGAACAAGCATATTAGATCAGGTGTTTAGGACATTGTCAGTTCTGACAAGATTAGCTGCATGCTTGTTTCTGGTGTGATTCAGACCCTGCTGCAGCCAAATAGACCATCAGGCTGCCAGGCAACTAGCATCGTTTAAAAAGAAAGACATATGGCAGCCTCCATATTCTACTCACTTAAGTTGTCCTTTAAGGGAGAAGTTTAACTCGCCTAATTGCGGCTTCCACCATCAAGTCTCCATGGCCACAGTGGCGTCATGTGACACCCAGTCAGTACATACCAGCTTGTTACAGCCTGCGGCCCATGCTGCGTGGAGTTTGCTCAGCCTTGTAGACTGTCTGCGCCCATTTTAACCGCTTCGCTTTACAGAGGTTGAGTCTTACCCATGTGCTTCTGTTAGTTTCCCATAGCCTAAAAATGTGCTGGTCAGTTACCTGGCTCCTGAAGAAGGTGGACAGGAAGTGTGTATGTGGTGCTGGCATTAGACACTAGACAGATGTGAATGCTTATGTGTTATGCAAGACACTATTTAATTATGCCAGTGCAGTCTAAGCATATGATTTAATAAGCACGTGTGTTTTTTTTTTTTCCTTCCATAGCTCTTCCAGAGATCTAATGCTTTAACTTTGCAGCAATTAAATGCAGCCCAGCAGCAACAACAGCAGCAACAGCAGCAGCAGTACGCCCTGGCCGCAGCCCAGCAGCCTCACATTGGTAAGACTTCCCTATTCTTTAAAGTACACCTGACCTGAAGAGGATATGGAGCCTGTCATATTTTTCTTTTTTTAACGTTACCAGTTGCCTGGATACCTGAAACAAGCATGCAGCTAATCCAGTCAGACTAAATTTAGAGCATCTGATCTGCATGCTTGTTCAGGGTCTATGGCTAAAAGTATTAGGGGCAGAGGATCAGCTGGACAGCCAGGCAATGTGTATTGTTTTATAGGAAATAAATATGGCAGCCTCCATAGTCCTCTCACGTCAGTTGCACGTAATGTACAGTATCTATTGCTTGCCTTATGACATTGCCTTGCTTCTGTTCTTTGGAATGTATTTAAGGTAATAAACTAGGTGTCCTGACGTCGGGTGTCACTAGTTACTGACGCAGAAATGTAGGGCTTGTTCTGTGACTACAAATAAAATGTGTCCAGTTAATGTTCGGAATCTCAATGCGACTCCCATGGTGGTTTTCCCTTCATACTGTTAGGATTCAGAATATGGTCTATTGGGATGTCGGTACCTATTTCTTCAAATAGAGGGATGAATGACAAGAAAGGCATCCTAACTAATTTATGCACAGAAAGAAAGCTCATTTAAAGGAGTACTGTACTTTTGAGCTTGCTTAAAATGGGGACCTGATCTGTATTGCAATACACCTGTGTTATTGATTTTTCTTATTTAAGATACCAGAACTAATTTCCTGTGTTTATGGTGTAACCTCTTAAAATAAATGTTAACCTAGATTAAAAAAAAACAAAAAAGATGCTCAACTATGGAGAGGGAAGGCTCTGGGTCCTATAGAGCCTTCCTGCTCCTTTCCTGGTCCCAGAGTCCCAGCACTGTCCCCCGGGAAGCAGTATCGAATATTGCTCCTCTGCCACCATGAGAGGCTTCAGAAGTCTTCCGGAGCCCAAGTGCTCCCAAACACGGGCCGCTCAATACATGGCTGTGGAGTCAGTCGAGGAGTCGGAGCAATTTTGGGTACCTGGAGTCGGTCGGTGGTTTCATAAACTGAGGAGTCGGATGATTTTTGTACCAACTCCACAGCCCAGGCTTCGTACTGCATATGTGCGAGCTACCGGTCTCGTGCGTTCACGCGTGCACAGTACACGGGAGGCATGTGCAAGACTTGCGGAGGTTTTAAACTGGGGTGACAGCGCTGAAATGCGGGGACCGTGAGAGGAGCGCAAAGGATCTATAGGACCCAGAGCCTTCCCTCGCCATAGGTATCGGTTTTGTTTAGTTTTATTTCAGGCTTTACATTAGCTTTAAGCCTTAAAGGGAACCTTAACTGAACGGGGGGTAAAGTTTCACTTACCTGGGGCTATTACCAGCCCCCCTGCAGCAGTCCTGTGCCCTCGGAGCCGCTCTGGAATCCTCCAGTCCCCCGCTATTACTTAGTTTAGTCTTTGACGACTCACCAGTCGGCCGGCCGCCATGCGTATTATTGGACGCATTCCCTACTGCAATTAGCGCTGTTGCGGACCGCAACACGTACAAAAATACGCGTTGCCACATTCCGCACGCGTAGATATGCGGCATCGCGTATTTTTGTACGCGTTGCGGTCCGCAACAGCGCTAATTGCAGTAGGGAATGCGTCCAATAATATGCATGGCGGCCGGCCGACTGGTGAGTCGTCAAAAACGAAACTATGTGACAGCGGGGGACTGGATGATTCCAGAGCGGCTCCGAGGGCACAGGACTGCTGCAGGGGGCTGGTAATAGCCCCAGGTAATTGAAACTCTTTACCCCCCGTTCAGTTAAGGTTCCCTTTAAAGGCGACTCGGCACAAAGGCTCGGTCCACACTAGTGCGGTTGCAGAATGCCATCCGCGGCCTGGGCTCCGGTTTTCTAAAACCAGAACATAATTGAATCAAAAACTGATCTGTGCTGCCCTTTTTTGCAGCATGTTTACAGTCCCTTCTGTGCTCCCCTCCAGCTAGTTTCCTCAAGCGAGCGGGGAACTCACTCACTTCCTAGTTCCACCGTTCACCACATGATTTCCTGCAATGCCGCCCACTGAAGTACAGAGGGCGGCATTGCAGGAAGTGATGCGATTAGCAGTGCAACGCAAGGAAGTGAGTGAGTTCGCCGCTCGCTTGATTTTAACAAAACTAGCTGGAGGGGGAGCATGGAAGGGGGGCAGCTTTTCTGGCTGCTTCCCCCTCCAGCCTCCCTGGGGGCACCTATGACATTGAGGGGAGGAGCAGGCAGTAGGCAATCCGGATCTCCCTCCGTTTTCTGTCTGCAACGTTCTCTGTACAGAGGGAGATTCGTTTTTGCATTGCCTTTCACTACCCCTCCGTATAGCCGGGGTCCGTGAAGTCCCGACAAATCCGGACACTCCGTTCAGTTTTTCAAAACTGATCCCCATGGGTCCGTTTTTGAAGTGTGTGAAGACTGCTGCTATTTTTAACATTTGTATCCGTGGCTCCGGTTTTGGTTTGGGCCAAAACAACGGAGCCACAGATACATTTTTAAAACGAATGTGAACCGAGCCTAAATCACAAAACTATATAAGACAAACTTTTCCACTAAGGAAAGTCTGTGAATATTGAGGGCCACTAGGGGATTATAGGCATTATTCAGGAGCAGAGCCGGGACAAGGTCCTCCGGCACCCGAGGCCCTGAGACACCAAAGTGCGCCCCTAAATCCCTCCCACCCCAGCTGTCACACACTGATTGCTATTAGACTAAGAGGCACCCCAGAGCCCCCAACACCCTAATCTCTAGTTATCTGGCTTGAAGTCACTGCCATGTATCATATTCTCTCTGCTTCATACCCAATAGGGGAATGATGGCTGAGTGAGTTGTGTGCCTCCTCCTACACTGTGCCCTGAGGCTGGGGCCTCTCTCGCCTCTGCCTCAGCCCGGCTCTACTCAGGAGGCATTACCCATCAGTATGGGCTCCACCATCCTCTTCAGCCAGACCCACAGGTGTCACAGTATGTAGTTCCTGCGGCGGTGTCGCCTGGCCTACATGCAGTTCATGTTACCTCTATTTGCCTCTGCAGTAAGGCCTAGTGCACACCAGAGCGGTTCTGCTGCGGTTTGCGATCCGCTTGCGGGTGCGGTTCCGCTAGGGTAATGTATTTCAATGGGCTGGTGCACACCAGAGCGAGAGGCGTTTTGCAGAAACGCATACTCCCGGGCTGCTGCAGATTTTGGATTGCGGATGCGTTTCTGCCTCAATGTTAAGTATAGGAAAAACGCAAACCGCTCTGAAAAACGGCGTTTTTTGTTACAGTAGCTGTTCAGTAACAGCTTTACTGTAACAATACATGAAATCTACTACACCAAAAACGCTTCACAAAACCGCAAAATGCTAGCTGAAACGCTACAGAAAAAAGAAAGTGTTTCAAAATCTGCTAGCATTTTGCGCATCTGCTAGCGGTTTTTGGTGTGCACCAGGCCTTAGTGCCCCATTCATGCATGCGTGTCAGCGGGCTCACAGCTGCAGGGAATTCATTCATTGGGCATATAGATTTCCACCCAATGTTTCAAAACTATTTATTCTGATTCCCCCTCCCCGGTGCCCCTTCATTAATACTTGTCTGGGGGAGGGGGGTACATGTACATATGGGGGAACAAGGCCGGAGGTTTACGAAGTGTTCGTCAACTATTATCGCATGCCGTTACTGCCTGATTGAGCAGGTCGGCCTCGGATTTTCCAGCATGTCTGATCGATGTTGGCCATAAATTGGTTGCATCCCCAATCGGTCATGCTTTTGGCGGCACCAGTTTTTGATGGAATCGGATGGCCGATCAGCTGCTAAATCGGCAGGTGTACGGCCACCTGTAGACTTGGGTGTTTGAACAAAAGCAAGATGTTCCACACAGCTCATTTTTTCAGAGTGACACTTTTCTTGGATAGAGCACTTGGGTCCTGCAGAGCTCTGTAACAATGGTCTGTCAGTGTGAATGACCTGTCTTATTTCATAATGCTCTCTTTGTGTTGCAGCCGGTGTATTTTCAGCAGGTCTGGCTCCAGCTGCGTTTATGCCAAACCCTTATATCATCAGCACAGCTCATCCTGGCACCGATCCATACACCGCTGCCGGCCTGGCTGCAGCGGCAACACTGGCAGGTAATGTCCATCCTCAGCGGCTTCTGCTTCAATCTCAGGATATTTGTCTAGGAAAGGGAGGTGCAAAGTATATAAAGCATAAGATTTCTTGACATTGATAGAACTGCTATTAATTCACACTGAATCACATTCCGTTTGTACATACACTTTTCCCCTCCTCCCGACCATGCCGGAGGATGCTTATAGCAGAATGGAGAAGGCTCAGTGCATCATGGGAATTTTTTTTTTCTTTAAAGGACAACTGAAGCAAGAGGAATATATGGAGGCTGCAATATTTTTCCTTTTTAAAGTGGACCCAAATTAAAAATACAAGATTTCAGTAATAAAATCTATTTTCTAAATTAATAGCAGCCTTTTTTCAGCTGCATGATGACAAATATAAAATATTTTACATTTATTGGAGGAACCCCTCCCTTCCTTTCATATTGCCGGGACAGAATCCGGCAGACTGGTGGAGGAGATAAAAAAACAAAACACAGGCTGCTACTGATGATGTCACAGGGGAGGTGATCTCAGCTTTTGTGAGATTTCACATAGACGATGCCCCTGTGAGGGAGGGTAGCTGATAACAAACACGCATGATCTAAAAACCTCCTACTAAGCGCAGAAGAAATGGCTGACACCTGTATAACCCTAGTTATGAAAAGAGAAGGGTGAAAAGCATGCACTGAAATGCTCAAAGGCTTGGAGTGTTTGTTTATCTTTATATGAGTCAGAGTGGTGCAACTAAATATTTTGAATTAAAGTTTGGTTTGGGTGCACTTTAAGTAATACCAGTTGCCTGACAATTCTTCTGATGCTCTGCCTCTAATACTTTGATATACTTTTGGGGGGGGGGGGGGGGGTGCAGTGCAGTTCTGCATGATAAGACTATTCCTACATCCTACTGAACAGTGGCTGTTTGGAATGAATTTCTAGAACTGCACTACAATTAAGAACAGTGCAAATCAATCCCTAAACTGCCACAGATTAAGAAGTGCTTAATAACACTTCTACACAGCTTGTGCAGTGCAGGCTATGCATGATTTGTGAAGTGCTCCTCCCCCCTGTTGCCAGGTGTCTTGTGAAGCTGTTCTGTGCTTAACTCTTCCAGTGATGGGCATTGATGCAATACAGCAGGGATGTATTGGTTACCTCAGCAACAGCAATTTCCCTCAGACTGCACTTCCTGAGACTTTCCTAACTCCTCCTATATTACAACAGTTTAAGAAGGAAACTGCACTATCTACTGTAGTGGTTTCTTAAGATGCCTGAGACAGGTGTGCACGGATTTGTAAAAACCTACCAATATTTTGTCCCAGACACTCTTGATAAATACTCCCCTCAGTGCTTTTTTTTTTTTTTTTTTTAATCGAAGTAAAGTTTTTTAGGATTCATGCAATAACTACAATTATTCATGTCTTCTCTTTCTAGGACCTGCAGTTGTCCCTCCTCAATATTATGGGGTGCCCTGGGGAGTTTATCCAGCTGGGTTATTTCAGCAACAAGCTGCAGCTGCTGCCGCGTCCGCTGCGAACAACTCCAACCAGCAGGCGGCATCACAGCAGTCCCAGGGACAGCAGCAGGTAAGTGGCAGCACTGCACATGAAGGTGAAGGTTACAGCGTTAAAATACAAAAAGGCACAATAGTATCTTTATACAAGGCATTGATCACTCCTTTTCTTTAAACACCAGCAGCATCCCTTTTCTTCTTCACTATTTGCATAGACAATAGATGCCTGCATGGCAGTACATTAACCTTTCATATAGTTGATCGCTGTGTATGGATAAGCGAACACCGTTTCATTAGAAGCAAAACTGTACCCGCTGGTGTCCAGGAAGGCAGCCACGGCAGAGGGGGATTAATGTACCTCAATGTTCGCCTCATGCTGCAGCAATCCACCCTCCCGATACTTCCTGCTTCACAGCCAGAACTTCTGCTGTGAAACAGGAAGTGTTGGGAGGAGTTTGTGTTGCTGCACCACAGCGTGAGTTGGGCACCTGATGCTGCTGCTAGTAAAATTATTGGCAATTTTAATTACTGATATAACAGACTAGAGACCTCGGAGCAGCATTGGCCGTTTTTCCACTGGCTAGTCTGTTCGAATAGATCGACGGCCACTGTGACAGGGCAACATTCTCCCTGGCAACAAAACTAGTAAATGCAGGGGGATTGGTCACAATGAGATGGATACAGTATAATGGAAGCACGGCAATGATATAGTAGCTTTAAAGTGTTCCAGAGCTAAGATATAAAAAGATTTATACATACCTGGGGCTTCCTCCAGCCCCATCCATTCGGATTGCTCCCACGCCACCATCCTCCGCTGCCTGCAGCTCCGATACCGGCTTCCACTGGAGAGATACGCAAACGGCGCACTTCTCGTGTGTAGACTGGAGCCAACTGATGGCAGTGACGGGACCTGGCTCCCAAAGCTGCAGAGACTGCGGAGGAGGACGGCGGCGTGGGAGCGATCCGATGGGCCAGGTATGTATAAATTTTTTCATATCTCAGCTCTGCGTACCTTTAAAAAGCGCTTTGGTTGATTTTTGTAATGGATCATGTTAAGATACGGCTTACTGGTTTTGTTCGTTATTTGCATATTCATGAGGGGGTGGATCTACAAAATGTTATTCGTAATACATTAAGCCTTTGGGGTGAGGGTCATTACTTACCTACGGGGTAAGTAGGTAAGTACTGGGGCATCAGAGGAGGCTGCTCCTCTGATGCCCCAGTCCGTATTGGAGCCACCATCTTCCCCAGGGAACACTGCAGCTGTGCTGCATTTTAAAGTTCCCAGCAAAGACGCATGCCGGGAGATGCAATCCATGGATGTGAGTGCATCGGGATGTGTGTCTCCTCCAAATTTGCCTTTCCCTATTCAGCACATAAGCAGTTTAGCATAGGCAGGTACAAGCCTACCGCAGATGTCCAAGGGCAATTAGATGTACTGGCAGTGTGTGTGTGTGTGTGTGTGTGTGTGTGTGTGTGTGTGTGTGTGTGTGTGTGTGTGTGTGTGTGTGTGTGTGTGTGTGTGTGTGTGTGTGTGTGTGTGTGTGTGTGTGTGTGTGTGTGTGTGTGTGTGTTGTTTAATAACCCAGCCCTGTATATGTTCATAAGTATTCAAGTCTTGTCTGTCATTGTAGGTTCTACGCTCTGCTGGCAACCAGCGACCGCTAACACCAAACCAAGGCCAGCAAGGACAACAAAATGACACGCTAGCTGCTGCAAATTCCGCCCTGGCCTTCGGACAGGGTCTGGCCACCAGTATGTCAGGTAGTGTGAATCAGTGCAGCTGGTGTATTGAGCTTGTTTTGCATAGTGCAGCACTGACATTCTTCATGTTGTAGGCTATCAAGTCCTGGCCCCCACTGCCTATTATGATCAGAGTGGGGCCTTGGTGGTTGGCCCAGGAGCGAGAGCTGGGCTGCGTCTGGTGGCATCTACTCCAGTCCTCATCAGCCCTGCTGCGGCACAAGCTGGTATGTAACAAAACATTCTGCTGATACGCTGTGTACACAACTTGTGGTTGTATTTTTTTAGACTTATTTGCATGAAATGTAGCTTTTTTGTGTCATGAAAATTATCCGTTTTTTAATATATTTTCATAGCAGAAACCAGTCTAAACAGAAACTAGATATAATTTCTAGTGACTGAGCTTGAATTTTTTTAAATGTAAAAATGGCCATAGATGACATTGATTTATTAATGGGAATGTTAATAGACAAGTAACTTGACTGGTTACTTATCCGGGGCCTCTTCCAGCTTATGGTCGCTTGTCATTCCACGCTGCTCCGTTCTTCCACTGTCACCCTTCGAAAGCTGGGCCAGTCGCAGCTACTGCGCATGCGTGGCCGTGCGCCACCTGGATTGTGCTCTCGTAGACTGGAGCGTTCTGTGCAGTGGTAATTTTCACTTGCTGTGCAAAGGCAGAACACTCCTGGCCATGGTAGTGCGATTGAGGAGGCGCACGGTATGGGGATTGCGCATGCAGATTCTGTGGGGGGACGGTGGTGGAATGGAGCAGCGCAGAATGACGGCGAGGCACAAAGAGGACTTCAGGGTGCTGGAAGAAGCCCCAGGTAAGTAACTGGCCACATCACTATTCACTTAATATTTTCCTTAAAACGGATCCGAGATGAAAAACTAACTATAACAAGTAACTTGTCTATATATCTTATCTAAAGTTTAGATCGTTTACACAGCAAATCTAGCTGCATACAGCTTCAATAGAATAAGATTATTTCTTCCCGTGATACAGTGACAGCAGCCATGTTGTTTGTAAACATTACACCGAGGCAGGCTTATCTGCATCTTGAGCAAAAAAACCTAACCTCCTCCCCTCTGCCTCTGAAATCTCTGGCTAGTATTACCTCCCCCTCCTCCTGCCCAGACTGAGCTCCCATTAGCCTTTGCTACTGTCTGTGGGCGTGGCTTGTTTAGTTTATAGGGAATTAGGCCTCGTTCACATCTGCTGCGCTGAAAAACGTGTGAAAGCGCGTGGTAAAAAACGCATGCGCTTCTGCTCGCTTTAGTGCGCGTTTCTGTGCGTTGCGCTGCGCTTCTTTAAAGCACGTTTTGCTTGTTGTACCAGCAGCAGTTGTCAATAAAACTTTGTTTTTGTATGTAAATGTTTTTTTTTCTCCAATTAGGGGTAAAAAACGCATGCGCTTCTATGCGCTTGTACGCGCTTCTATGCGCTAAAAAAGCGCACCCATTCACTTGCATTGATGTGCGCTTTCCAGCTCAACGCACAGAAATGCATGCAACCCTACATTTCTGTAACGCTGCTCAGCGCAGCGGATAGATGTGAACCAGCTACATTTAGTTACATAGGAAAGTAAATACCTTGCTGATCGCACAGGGCAGTGCGCTGTAAAAAGCGCACAGAAACGGCCCTGATGTGAACGAGGCCTTAGAGTATTAAAACAAAAGCAACAAAGTATTTGGCTTGAGGAATGCCCTATAAACAATAGGAAAGGAACACAATTATGCAATGGGTAAAAGTTCATCTCGGATCCACTTTAAGGACGTACTGTAGTTAAAGGAAGGTCAATATATGTTTAATAAAGGACCTGCTGCCCTAATGTTTTACAGATTGTCCATGGGGGGGGGGGGGGCTGGGGGGGTTGTAGCTTACATTGTTGTTGGGTTTCTTTTTGTATGCCTTGACTGACATTCTGGGCGGAGCTAATGGTTGGAGAAACTTTATCCTGTGTCTGCTTACCTAAGACTTACAGCGGGTTTTAATAAGATACAGTACATTGAAACTGGGTTTCTGTGTGTTCTGAGCTCCTTCACATTACACTGTGAGTTTGTATTTTCCTCCACTCTTCACATTGCTCCTCGCCTGTCCCTCCCACAGCTTGCTCTGTGGATGGAAGTGTGTGTGCCGCTGGCTTAGAACTGGGAGTGTGTGTACACGCTCAGTGTCGCCCATAGCAGTTGAGGCAAAATTGTTAGAATTACATGGAGGGGGGACCCGCCCTATAAGACACATTGCTTAGGTACAGCCAAGCAGCATGTACTGTTAAAGGAAGACTGAGATGGTGTAAAAAAAAGTTGTATTTTACTTACTAGAGGCTTCTTCCAGCCCTCTGCAGTCTTTTAGGTACCTTATTGTCGTCCCAGTGCACTCTGTTGACCGGTAACTACGGCAACTGCGGCTTGTGTGCAGCAGCATGCCTCCTTGATCGCGCTTCTGTGCCCGGGAGCATTGCGCGCAGTTCACCAAGACTCGTAACTGCGCATGCACAGAATGCTCCCGGATATGGGAGGGTTTCCGAGGGGGTGCCTCCCTGGATCAGCGGGCTTTACTGGGTCTGGGCATGTATAGCTAATGGTAATCTAGTTTAGTATATATTTTTTGTAACTTGATTTACTTGATTTGTGTCTTCACCAGCGGCAGCCGCGTCGGCCTCCGGCGCCAACAACCTCACCGCAGCCGCCAACGGCATTTTCCGCCAGCTGGCCCCTCAGCAGCAGCAGCCACAGCAGCAGTCTCAGCCAAACGCCAGCCTTCATTCCAATTCATTCTATGGGAATAACTCTCTGACCAACAATTCCCAGAGCAGCTCCTTATTCTCCCACGGCCCAGGACAGCCCGGAAATACCTCGCTGGGGTTCGGCAGCAGCAACTCTCTGGGCTCCGCTATTGGCTCAGCCTTCGGTGGATTTGGATCATCAGGTAGGTTGGGGTCACTCTTTGTTGCTGACTCACAACGTGTATGTATATATATATTCACATAAGCTATCCAGGCGGATTTTATCTTTTCCGGCGACTTACTCTGGCTAACTGGGCTTGTTGTTGCTCCTATTTTTTATCACTCAGTCCCTTTATTGCATTAAACGTGTGGCCATAGATGGACTTACTCATACTGGACATTCCTAGGCACCATCTATACTTGTAGGCAAATGTCAGAAGCATCTATAATGCAACACAGGAGTGTTTTTCTATGTTGTGGTATCCATGTACAGCAAGATGTACAGTATTACAGTATTCAGCACAGGTAACGTTTGCCAGATACATGTGCTTGTGAGTTGCTTGAGCAATCATCTGAAAATAATTCCTCCCCCCCCCCTTTACAAATCTCTGCAAATTAGAAAAGTACTGCCCCATTCCCCCCAACCCCCCCTCCCTCAGGTTAGTTGAGACTTCCGGAGTTATGGATAACGGGTGGTTTACTCTATTTGGAATGCTTTCCGTGTACTGTTCTGTAACATTTACGCAGATTGTGGAAGATCTTGGCTGAACTGTTTCCCTGTTCCAGACGAGTAACTCATAATTTTAGCCAGCATCCTTCACAAATCACAAACGGGAACCTCTAAGCTTCTTTTTAAAGGGAACCTGAAGTGAAAGGGATATGGAGGCTGTCATATTATTCCCTTTTATTCCCTTTTAAACAATACCAGTTGCCCGGCAGTCCTGCTGATCTATTTGGCTACAATCCCGATGGGATTTAAACTTTGTATACAACACGAATCTTTAAACTTGAATTCAGTCTTTACAATAGTAAAGTTGTTCTGTTGCAACATTTTGCACTTGCAGTATATATTTGGACCATTTTCTAGTCCTCTACCTATACGGAGGGAATTTTATTGTTTTTGTACTTAAAGCGGATCCGAGATGAAAAACTAACTATAACAAGTAACTTGTCTATATATGTTACCTAAAGTTTAGATAGTTTACACAGCAAATCTAGCTGTAAACAGCTTTAATAGAATATGCTTGATTATTCCTGTGATACAATGACAGCAGCCATGTTGTTTGTAAACATTACACAGAGGCAGGCTTACCTGTATCTTGAGCAAAAAACCTAATCCCCCTCCCTCCTCCCCTCTGCCTCTGAAATCTCTGGCTAGTAATAACTCCCCCTTTTCCTGCCCAGACTGAGCTCCCATGAGCCCTTGCTACTGTCTGAAAGTGGCACTCTGAAAACCTGTGGGCGTGGCTTCTTTAGTTTATAGGGAATTAGAGTATTAAAACAAAAACAAAGTATTTGGCTTGAGAAATGCCCTATAAACAATAGGAAAGGAACACCATTACGCAATGAGTAAAAGTTCCACTTAAAGTCTCTGTATGGAGAGATTTTATCTACATTTGTAATGACTTTTGTCTTTTTATTTTTTTACTTATATGTGATTCTCTTTTAAGACAGGTACAATACCTATTGTGGGCGGGTTTCACCTGCCTATTTAGCCTGTCTGCAGTCATTTGTACGTTAGCTATGACTAAGGACCCAAGCCTGCTCCGATTCACGTGAGCTGTTTTGCGGTGTCCATAGATGCTGCAATTAACATTGGACTTTTATCGAATCATTTGTGTAGCGGGATACCTCTTTCTGACTAAAATTGATAGGGGGCTTTTCTTTTCCTGATTGAATGATCGTATGAATGGTGTTTGCAGCTGGCTGCAGTAGTGTCTGAATCCAGGGCTATGGAGTCGGTACAAAAATAATCTGACTCAAAACTCCTCCGTTTATGAAACCTCCGACTCCAGGTAGCCATGATTGCTTCGACTCCATAGCCCTGTCTGAATCACACACCTGATGCATGTAGTGAATCTTGTCAGAAACATCTAATCTCCATTCTTGTTTAGGGCTTATGGCTACAAGCCAGGCAACTGGTATTGTTTAAAAAGAAATATGGCATCCTCCATATCCCATTTCACTTCAGGTTCCCTTTAAGCTCCCCCTCTTTCAGGAAGCCATGAGCATGTAGAAGCATCATTAATGATAAAGCATTAAAACAGGATTCCACTCAAAAGCATTGTGTTTAGTTTAAATAGAACGGTGGGGCTGGAAACTCATGGTTTCTTTTTTTGAGTGTGCGTGAGAAGATTCCTGTCCAGTGGGAGACGCAAGCCACAATGGAAGCTTGGTAGACTCTTGCCTGTGTTCCCCCCCCCCCCCCCCCAAGACATTTTGTTGGAGGTTTATTTAAAGGGGGCTGTATACCCTGTGAGGTAAAGCATACCTGTGAAGACCTTATACAGGTTTCCATCTTACAATTGCTTTGTCTGGCTTCAGTGTTATATTTCTTTGCTCTGAAATTGCCTTTTATCTTGTTTGTATGGAGAGTCATATTTCTTGTTTTAGATTTAAATCGGCCCTGTCAAATGACAATTGAAAGCAGGGCAAATATTTCAGGGGGAACCAACAATTTCCTCACTAAGGCATAGTGCACACCAGAGCGGTTCTGCTGCAGTTTGCGATCCGCTTGCGGGTGCGGATCTGCTAGGGTAATGTATTTCAATGGGCTGGTGCACACCAGAGCGGGAGGCGTTTTGCAGAAACGCATACTCCCGGGCTGCTGCAGATTTTGGATTGCGGATGCGTTTCTGCCTCAATGTTAAGTATAGGAAAAACGCAAACCGCTCTGAAAAACGGCACTTCAGAGCGGTTTGCCAGGCGTTTTTTGTTACAGTAGCTGTTCAGTAACAGCTTTACTGTAACAATACATGAAATCTACTACACCAAAAACGATTCACAAAACCGCAAAACGCTAGCTGAAACGCTACAGAAAAAGAAGAAAAAGCGTTTCAAAATCTGCTAGCATTTTGCGGATCTGCTAGCGTTTTTTGGTGTGCACCAGGCCATTCTCTGAGGAAGACAAATGCAGGACACAGGGCCACAGATTGTAAAGCGGAAATTATAAAGACCACAAACAAGAAAATAGTCAGTGAGCAAGTCCTTTATTACCCATTATATGGAAGAATAGTGCCCTTATTAAATTAAACATTGAGGCGATGAAAAAGGTTGGCTTTTACTTACCTGGGTTTCTTTCAGCCTTACGTAGTCTGTTAGGTCCCTCTGTGTCCTCCTGGTCCCCTCCATTGTTCCGCTTTCAGTCTCGTTAAAGTCTGTGACCCGACTGGGACACAGGCTACTGCACATGCGCTCTCCTGGCTGTGTGCCTGGATTGCATTGCCAAGGCTGGGAGCGTTCTCTGCGCATGCATAGTTACAAGAGTTAGCTAAATGTGCATGCGCAGAATGCTCCCGACTAAGAGCTGGCGCATGGCATTGGCCACGGACTTATACGAGGCTGGCAGTGGAACAACAAAGGACACCGAGTGACCTAACAGAATACGTAGGGCTGAAATGAGCTCTAGGTAAGTAAAAACCAACTTTTATCCTTTGTCTTGAGTTTACTTTAAAGTGAACCTCCAGACTAAAAATATACTCAGCAGCACTGAAAAGGCTTGGTGTTTCTTTAACAGTTTCACAGCATCAGAACTTTGTTTTTCTTACCCAATCCTCATTTTTAGCTGCACAGAAGAAAACTGAAAATTTTTCTCTAATGCTATGCAAAGGATGATGGGATTTCTGATGATGATCTCGTTCTGCTGTTCTGGCGCAAATATGTTTTTTCACATTTTCAATTTGAGATTTGAAGCCTAGCGTGCGCAGTTGGGAGGGGGGGGATCAGGACACAGGACAGTTGGAACTGTGTCTCATGCTTCCAGTCACCTCCTTCCAGCCAAAAAGATGGCTGCCCCATGAAATCACAAACATTTGCCTATTCTTTTAAAACAGGGTGGGTAAGAGATTATATTGCCTATCTATTTTAATTAACATAACTAATGTAACTTAATGACAATGTTTGTTTAGGCTGAAGTTCTTCTTTAAGCTATTTTTTACACAGAATTGCTCTAAGTCAAATCAAAATCCACTGCAAATCTTTCTACATTAATAGCAACTGGTTTGCCATGCAAGTACGACTTTTAATGAATGCAGACATATTGATAAATGTCCACCAGGGAATCATTGTTTCGTTTTTATTCCATTTATTTATTTTTGAGTTGAGTGTGACATGTTCTGGTTGTTTGCTATGTTTTTAATTAGTTTCTGTCTTGTTTTTATTCAGTTGGCAATTCCGCAGGTAGTAGTGGTTCGAGGAGAGATTCCTTGTCTGCCAGTTCAGACTTGTACAAAAGGTCTGGCAGTAGCTTGGCACCCATAGGGCAGCCTTATTACAACAGCCTGGGTTTCTCCTCCTCTCCGAGTCCGCTAGGCATGCCCCTACCAAGCCAAACGCCAGGACACTCACTAACGCCACCGCCATCCCTCCCATCACACGGATCTTCATCCAGCTTGCATCTAGGTAAATCCAACACGTCATGTGTCTGTCTGTGTTCATAGTTGTGTTTGTGCTCATGTGACCGTGTATTGTTTGTTGTCAGTTGTGCATTTGTCATGTTAAGCCACTTTGGAAAGAATCCCATAAGTTGTTGCTGTAGTGTGCTATTAGTTGTAGCTTTTTTTGTTCTTCCTTGTTTTGTTTGTCTCTTAATGAATTGGATGCATCTTGTGGACCCTGCACTATGTGTTTGGGCCCAATGATGGCTTCCACAGCAATTGTACAATGTTTACAGAACTACGCGAGGAATACTGGCCCTCTAATCTTAGTGTAAGGTGGAGGAGATTGTGGTGGATCAAGCTTCATACACTTTAAATTTCTGTTGCCTGCATGGATCTGGGCTCGGGTTACAATGTTGTGCAGACACATTGCTAGTCTCCTGGCTAGCGAAGTGTTCTGTTGCTATGGAGGGTGGAGGAGGGCAGGCAGAGTGTGCATGCGATTATACACTCCACCAAGATGACTTGTCGGTGGTAAAACGACTGGAATCAGGGCTATTGTACACATGCTGAATTCTCAGCTGAGACAAGTCGGCCTTAGCCTGTGTACAAGGCTTTAGATATACATATTCATTTTTTACACCGATCAGTCACAACATTAAAAACTGCTTATGGGTGAATAACAATGATTATCTCGTTGCAGCAGCACTTGTCAAGGGGTGCGATATATAAGGCAGCAAACGAACTTTCACTCCTTGAAGGTAATGTGTTGCAAGCAGTAATTGTCAAGGGCCAAATTGTAATAGCTGGATAACTGTTAAAGGGCATCTCCAAAGGGTGTTCCCAGGATGCGGTTGGTTGTATTTACTTAAAGTGCTCAAAGAAGAGACAAACTGTAAGCTCGTCCTGTATCCCAGAGAAGTGCTACTGTAGCACCGATGACTGAAAAGCTGAAAGAAGGGGTTTCGGAAGGACTCAGTTATGAGGCTAATAGTACCTTGTTCCTCAAAAAAAAAAGTTTAGTGTCCATAAATAATTTTCTATTTATAATCCAAAAGAGAATGTGTAAGGAAAAAAAAAGTACCGCTATGGGGTACTTTGGGAGGGGGGAAGCCTTTGGATCTTAAGGACCTTCCCCATCCTCTTTCATCCTTCCGTTCCAGCGCTGTCATTGCTAAAAATCAGCTGGGGCTCCAGGATCCTAACTATTCTGTGTGAACTTTGCACAGGCACAGTAGCGGTTTTCCTTGGGCTCAGCCAGAAGTAGCCGAGCTGGATCGGATCCGCTCTACTGCGCAGGTGCAGACATCTAGCACCAGCGCACTAAAGCGGATCTGAGCTCGGCTATCTCCGCCTGAGCCCAACGGAAAACCGCTGCTGCGTCTGCGCGAGGCTCACACAGGATTGTCCTGGACCCCAGCACCGCCGACTAGCTTGTTAGCAGATTTTCGGCGGCTGACGGTGCTGGAACGGAGGAGGACATCCTAATTAGGAACCAGAGGCTTCCTGCTCCTGAGGTAAGTACCCCATAGGGGCACTTTTCTTCCTTACAGATTGCCTTTAAAATTGCATAACTTGTTTAAAGTAAACCCGTTGGAAAAAGAAATGCTAAAGTTATTTACCTAGAAGAAAGCCTCTGAATGATCCAGTTGTTCCTCAGGTTGTCCTCTTGCCCACTGCTTCCCAGCAGGACCACCACCTTCTTCTTGTCCCTGCTCCCATCCATTTAAGAGCGCAGACGCATGAATGGCCTACACAGTAGCACGGAGCTGCTTGTGCGTGGAGGAAAAAGCAGAGCACGAGCGGCTTTGTGCTTCTGCATGGACCATCTCTGCACTCCTGCATGGATGAGAGGGCGGCCGCGTGAACATATTCGATAAGCCCTGTCAAATAAGTTCAGAGTCCCAGTGCTGAAAGGTGAGCTTGAGAGGGAAAGAGGAGAAGCCTCAGGATTTTACTCTACTAAGGTAAGGATCTATCTTTTGACATTTTTTAAACTCACAGGTACATGTTGAGGCTATTGAAGTGGAGAACTGGTTGAGGGTAGCCTCTTTGTTGACAGAAGGCATCTTTGGTTATGAAACGTGCGTCAGGCCCGTAACACTGAGCTGTTCTGGTGGCACAAGGGGGACCATATTAGGCAGGTGGTTAAATGTTTTGGCTGATCAGTGTGTGTACTGGCTTATTAAGCAGGGCTGTAAAATAGATGTTTTAAATCAAGCTTGCACGGATGCCAAGTAGAAGCCATGGCTTGGAGCTCAGTGGCGCATGCATTGCGGGTTAGCTGTGCATAAAGCATGTACCTGCGCTTGAGGCTCCTGTAGCGCAAAAAGAGGACATTCAAAAGAACAAGCACTATGTATTTTTATCTTGTGATGCCTGTTAGAGACACTGAAGCAAAAAAATTATGATTCAATGAATTGGTTGTGTAGTACAGATAATTACTAGAACATTCATCAAAAATCATATTTTTATTTTCAGTTATATAGTGTTTTTATAACATTGCATCATTTGCTAATATTTGCAGTTCACTCACTACTCAGCATTCTAAATGATTTTACGGAGCAGGCTAGTGAACTTTTGAACTGTCCTCTGCAGAGAAAAAGAAAATACAGTGACAGTTGAGATAACATGCTTCAGAAGTTCTCTGGGACTTTGAATGTCGTAGAGATCAGTGGCTCTTTTGCATAGATAACTGGAGTTTCTGAACTCTTTCTGTACTGGAAACAATATTAGACTCTGTCTCTGCTCCTAATGTTTTATTTCTTAGCTTTACTACACATACAAATCATTATATCATAAGTTTGTTTTCACTTCAGTTTCCTTTCAAGAGAGTTCTAATAACATTTATGCTGCAGTCAGCTGATACTTAGTGACCCTGAAATAAAGCGATAGTGTAAATTAATCACATGCTAAAAAAACTTTTACATCTACGTTTTTTTTCGTGGTTCTAGAGACTGGAGTAGATGTAACCGAGCAATGTGATAAGGAGTTAAGTGAGCTGATATTGCGACGGACCTTTTACCATTTCCCTTTCCTAGTATTACATGTTTGCCCAGATGCCCATGCTCTCCACTGGTGCAATGCCCGGCCATGTCTGCTGTCTCCCCTATATCCGCCATTACCGCTAGTGCCTGTATCCCGTGGTACATGAAGCAGGCCGGGAGTCAGCAAGGGGGACATTTAAAGCGGATCAGAGATGAAAAACTAACAACTAACTTGTGTATGTATCTTATCAAAAGTTTAGATAGTTTACACAGCAAATCTAGCTGCAAACAGCTTCAACAGTTTATGATTATTTATTCCTGTGATACGAGGGCAGCCATATTCTGTTTGTCACATTGTCACATGCTGAGGGCTGAAGATACTATCAGCTTGCCTGTGTGTAAATTCAGTCCCCTCTCCTCCCCTCTGCCTCTGAAATCAGTGGCTAGTAACCTCCTCCTTCTCCTGCCCAGACTGAGCTCCCATAAGCCCTTGCTACAGTGCCAAGGCACAAAAGGAGCTTTGGGGGTCGGCTTGTGTAGTTTATAGGGAATTAGAATATTAAAACAAAAAAAAAAAGTATTTGGCTTGAGGAATGCCCTATAAACCATATGCAAGGAACACAATTATGCAATGAGTAAAAGTTTATCTCGGATCCACTTTAACACATGAGGGGCGTCGGGCAGGTGGTGGAGGCGTCATTGCTAGGCCAATTCCTGATGGAGTTCATGCTGAAATCTATTGGAAAGTGGTCTGCGATGTATGGGCAGGCAACAGATCTTTCTCTGTTTAGATTACATCAGAGAGAGATCTCTCCTGATCGATCTGCTATACATTGCCTGATGTATGGACACCTTTACACTCTTAATAGCAGTTGATTTTTTTTCCCTTGGGTTTGTTTTAAAAAAATGTTTTGTCAAATTCCACTGAAGGTGGCCCTAATCGGGCATCTTATCCTCCCTTACACAGTTCGTTTTACTTCAGGGTCACTCCCACAAATCGATTCCTGCCTGGCATTACCCGCTGCTTATTACCAAATAATCTCAGACTTTCAGGAGGACGCTCGTTAGTGGGATACTTTCAGAAATGCATTTTACCTTTTTAACAAACAGTCCTGAATTGCTTATTCTTCCAGGCGGGCTAACAAGTGGCAATGGGCGCTTTATTTCTGCTGCCCCTGGAGCCGAGGCCAAGTATCGCAGCGCCGCTAGCACCTCCAGCTTCTTTAGTTCCAGCAGTCAGCTTTTCCCGCCCTCCCGTCTGAGATACAGCCGGTCAGATATTATGCCCTCTGGACGCAGCAGACTGCTCGAGGACTTCCGCAACAACCGCTTCCCCAACCTACAGCTCAGGGATCTGATCGGGCACATTGTGGAGTTCTCTCAAGACCAGCATGGGTCCAGGTAGGTGTGCCTCTGATTTACAGCAAAGAGGAGAGTATAATGCTATTGAGGAGATAAAAGGGTTAGGGAGGAGATCTGTGTCCGACTTACCAACAACCCACCGATACAACGACCCAAAGATGTGAAATTTATTCACGTGGGATCAAGGCAAAAAAATTAAGAAATAAAAATCCAAAAAGCAAAAAGACAGTCCAAAGAGAGGCCGGCACCCAAAGGGCTGCTGCACAGTACCTGGATTCCCGAAGCTGTCTTGGTGCTCACAGCATAGACATCAACACTGGTAGTTAGGAGAAAAAACAGCGCTGGGCACTCAGGCTGATGCTTAAGGTTTATTAACCACAAATACAAACAGACATTGCAGGCATAGGGAGAAAAAAGAAGTCTTCTTTTTTCTCCCTATGCCTACAATGTCTGTTTGTACTTGTGGTTAATAAACCTTAAGCATCAGCTTGAGTGCCCAGCACTGTTTTTTCTCCTAACTACCACAAATCCAAAAAGACCTTGTTTTTGAGAAAATAGATCTAAAAAAAAATTCTAAGAAATGTTTTTTTAAACTGGTAAAATTACATTTTGCTGTGGTACACAGGGGGACAGAGGTGACACATGGGGACACTGAAGGAGTACAAAGGTAACAAATGAAATTATAGGGGACAGAGATGGTACAATGTTTCAACTTATGTACAAATTAAGGCTGCTTACACACCAAGACGTTACAGGCGCACGTTAGTGCGCCTGTAACGCTCCCCCAACGCACAGCAATGTAACACAAGTGGGTTGTTCACACAGCCCATGTTGCGTTACATGTAACGCTGCACGTTCTGTGCAAAGTGCAGCATGCTACGGCGTTGGAGAGGCTATAGCCGCGTTAGACTGTTTGCACATGCGCAGTGGCGGGCAGAGAGGAGGCGGGGAGAGCCAGCTACAGTAGCCGCACACATGGCTACTTAATATTCACTGCACTGGCGGGCGCTGATTGGCCGGCGGGACCACGTGATGCGGAGTGTCTCGCTCCGCATCACGTGGTCCCGCTGGCCAATCAGCGCCACTCTGGGAGACATTATAGGAATCGAGCTGCCTAACGCGGCTCACTCTACTGTCGGCTCTTGCAGCACCATACGTTGTGTTAGGTGCACGTTATGCGACCTTAACCACCCTGGCGTTCTGATTAAATCGCCAGGGTGGCTGCGGGAGGGTTTTTTTTAGATAAAAAAAAACTATTTCATGCAGCCAACTGAAAGTTGGCTGCATGAAAGCCCACTAGAGGGCGCTCCGGAGGCGATCTTCCGATGAGCGGCCCTCCGTGTTTCGCTTCCCTCGTCGCCATGGCGACGAGCGGAGTGACGTCATTGACGCCTCCGATCCAGCCCTTAGCGCTGGCCGGAACTGTTTGTTCCGGCTACGCTGGGCTCGGGCGGCTGGGGGGACCCTCTTTCGCCGCTGCACGCGGCGGATCGCCGCGCTGCAGCGGCGATCAGGCAGCACACGCGGCTGGCAAAGTGCCGGCTGCGTGTGCTGCTTTTTATTTGGTGCAAATCGGCCCAGCAGGGCCTGAGCTGCAGCCTCTGGCGGTGTTGGACGAGCTGAGCTCGTCCAGACCGCTCAGCAGGTTAACGTGCCACCTAATGCAACGTCTTGGTGTGCAATAAGCCTTAAGGTAAGAATGAACTTGCAGTCCCAATCTCATTAGTTAACTGGGTATTACCTGTATTCATATCAAGATCATTAGTACCTTCTACCATGTTCTCCAATTTGCTGAAGGCGTTTTGATGGCTTTTTTTTTTCTTCTTCCTGGGCTTGGTAGCACCACAGCAAGCAAGTGTACCTCACCAACAGGGTCTCAGAACGTTGGTCATTCTTTTTATTGCCGTGTTAACTTTTCTTCACAATACCATATGGTTTTCTTATTGTGGTTTGCGTTCCAGCGGATTCCCTCCGGTTAGTGGTGACACCACAGGGGAATTGTGTATTTTGTTCATCAGTGGAGACTCTGTGGAGATGGGTCCACCTTTCCCTGCCATTTCCCCAATTCTTTTTGTGCCTGTAGCTCTACTTTTAAGGCATTACATTGAAGTGTGACTATGCAAGTCTGGAAATGAGGACCTTTACCCTTATCCTTTTTGTTTCTTTGCCTTCTAGATTCATCCAACAGAAGCTGGAACGCGCCACTCCAGCCGAGCGCCAGGTGGTGTTCAGTGAGATCCTGCAGGCCGCCTATCAGCTGATGACCGATGTCTTTGGGAATTATGTTATTCAGAAGTTTTTCGAAGTAAGCCATTTGCCAGTTTTATGTGCTTGTATATCGTATGTATCCCATGTTTTTGAGTATTTTGTACCACCAGAACAGTTTCTTTCCCAGCATTGCCATAGTTTTGCACTCTTCATTTTCACTCTTGCGCACAGAATGGCTAGAGGGCAGGCCAGAATGCAGAATGCACACCTTACTTTGACCCAGTAATCTCTTTCTATGGACAAAGTCTAACATTCCTGAAACCCTTTGGAAACAACAGATCCAAAAATATAAAGTTTACCTGTAGGGGAAAAAAGTGCCCCAAATGTGAACTCCACTTGGGGCTGGATTCTCCAGAAGCTTCCTCCACTAGAGCCAATCCAGCATGGTCCCCTCTGCACAACGACATACCTGCGCACTAGCACAGACCTGCTCGGGCTTTGCCAGGAAAAGCAGAGTCTGGTCGTGTTTGTACTACTCCACATGTGCAAGCTATTTGTGCAGAAGCACAGACCCGATCAGGCTCGGCTATTTCTGCCAAAGCCCGAGCAGGACCGAGCTATTGTGGCTGAGCTTCAGGGTGTCCTGCTCTTGGAATGGCTTGGTGGTGGAGGTTGTAAGAAAACTCTCGAGGTATCTTATTTCTTTCCTTGATCGAAAAGGTTTGTTTTAAAAGGACATCTGTAATGAGGGAAACAGAGGCGGCCATATTTATTTCCTTTTAAACAATACCAGTTGCCTGGCTGTCATACTGATCCTGTCTCTAATACTTTTTGCCATAGACCCTGAACAAGCATGCAGCCTTTCGGGTGTTTCTGCCATTGTCCGATCTGGTTAGATTAGCTGCATACTTCTTTCAGGTGTTATTCAGACACTACTGCAGCCAAATAGATCAGCAGACAGAAAGAGACGGCACTCCACTGGCTGCAATTTCAAATTGCTGTATTCAGGAACAAGACATTACATGTTTCGGATAAACTCCTTCATCAGATGGAGTTTATCCGTAACATGTAATGTCTTGTTCCTGAATACAGCAATTTGAAATTGCAGCCAGTGGAGTGCAGTCTCTTTCTTTCTGTTTGGAGATTACCCTAAACCGTGTGAGCAGTCCGGTTTGAGACCTGGCATCGGCAAATAGTCAGGTTGAGTACACCTGAACTAGCTGCATCTGTGGCAACCACAAAAAGGACTGCAAATAGACCAGCAGGGCTGCCAGGCAACTGGTAGTGTTTAAAAGAAAATAAATATGGCACCCTCCACATTCTTCTCATTACATTTGTCCTTTAACTACTTAAGGACCACGGTGATTGAAATCTACGCCCTGTTTCGGTGGGCTCCTGGCTGGCAGGGTGTAGATTTCAATCACCGCCCGCAGCGCACATCCGTCGTTTCCGTTGCTCCCCGCCGATCGCGCCGCTCAAATTCAACGTCTCTCACTGCAGCTCACTGGCTCTGCCTGTCTCTATGACGGCAGAGCCCTGTGAGCGGGTCAGGAGCTGACTTCATTGGCTCCTGGCCGTGTCGATCAATGTATGCTGCTCCCATTGATAGACATGGTCGAGAGCCAATGAAACCGGCTCCTGACCCGCTCACAGGGCTCTGCCGTCATAGAGACTGCAGAGTCTGTCAGGAGGATCTCGGCATATGTCGGTTGCGGCGGGTATGCGCGGTGATTCGTCAGGATTCCATCGGTATTGTACCAGTGGTCTCTGGTCCTTAAAGGGAAACTTAAGCCTTAACAAATATACTGTCATCAAGTTACATTAGTTATGTTAATTAGAATAGATAGGTAATATAATCTCTTACTCCCCTGTTTTAAAAGAACAGGCAAATGTTTGTGATTCATGGGGGCTGCCATCTTTGTCATGGGGGCAGCCATCTTTTTGATTGAAAGTAGGTGGCAAGGAGCAGGAGACACAGTTCCAACTGCCCTGTGTACTGATTACCCCTCCCAGCTGCACACGCTAGGCTTTAAATGTCAAATTCAAGATGTAAAAAAAAAAAAATTGCACCAAACAGCAGAACGAGAACATCATAAATCCCATCATGCTTTGCACAGCATCAGGGGAAAAAAGCCCGGGCAGTTTTCTTCTGTGCAGCTAAAAATGAGGCTTGTATAAGAGGAAACAAAGTTCTGGTGCTGTGAAACTGTTAAAGAAACACCAGGCCTTTTCAGTGCTGCTGAGTCGATTTTTAGTCCGGAGGTTTACTTTAAGGGAGCAGAGACCACTGGTACTTAAGGCTAATTTTACACCAGGACGTTGCGTTAGAGGGGGCGTTAAGGTTGCATAACGTCCCCCTAACGGAACGCCTGGTGGTGCTGTGCAGCTCACTCTGGCGTCAGTGATGCCGTGATGCGCACTCTTGTGCGCATGCGGCATCACGTGGTCCCGTCGGCCAATCGCCGCACAGAGCGGCTGCTCCAGGAAGTAAACACTGCACGTCATAACGTGCAGTGCATAATAATTAGCCATGTGCCTGGCCGCTCTCCGCTCCTCCCCCACATTACTGAGCATGTGCAAGCAGTCTAACGCGGCTCAGCCGCGTCCAAAGTACTGCATGCAGTACGTTGTCTTGTGACGCAGCGTTACAATGTAACGCAACGTCCGCACTGTGAACAGCCCCATTGATTTTTCATTACTGTGCGGTGGGCTGCGTTACAGGCTGCTCTAACGTGCGCCTGTAACGTCTCACTGTGAAACCAGCCTAAGTGGTTAAGTTCATTTAGGTGAACCCATACCTGGGAGCTTTCATACCAGTCGCAGGAGGAAGTAGTTGTCCAGCTTTTATCGTCTCTTTCCTCACCTTTTATGTAAAATGTACATAGGAGGGGATTCCAACAAGAGTCCATGCACTCTCCTGTAGTGATTTATTATGGATATTCCTTTTTTATTTTATTTATCTTTTGTAAAATGATTAGTTGGGATTGTGAAAGCAATACAATACAGTAGTGATGAGGAATATAATGTAAGGGTCCTTACACCCTGAAAATTGCAGTCTCTGTACCATCGTGATTATCAATTATTAAACACGTGTTTCACACGATTGCGTGATCGGCAGGTGCAATTACAATTCCTGACTGAAAAAAGATGTGTGAAATGACTGCTCTATTTGCTTGCACTTCCAGAATTCATTTAACCCAATCGCAAAATGGAAAAGGACAAATGCAGTAGGCACTACATTTGTGATTGGGTTAAATAGGGCTCGCAGCACTCTGTACAAGGCACTGTCATTACTATATGAATCATGGTGCCCTTGAGATCAGCAGAACGCATTCTCTTAGAAAATCTGATCAAAGCGCATGCAGTGTGGTCGAGTTCTTAAAGGTACATTCTGTGTTATTTATCCAGCACAAATACAGCAGGAGCTGAGAACTAAATGTGATAAGACATCGCTCCCACATATTGCAATACATGTTGCAGGGATTCAGGGTCCAGGTAGTCTCTTATCCCCACCCTGGCCCTTTCCAGAGTTACCCAATACTATGGCAACAAGTATGCTAAGTGGAAGCAAAAGGGCAAGTGCTTGGACAAAGCAGCACCTGGATTATATGTGACTACAGGAAAAGCTTCTTAGTAAGGCCTCATTTAGCTATTTCACCAGCTTTTTTTAATTGCCACCAATCGCTAGCATTTTGAAAAGCGCTACTGCTATCTAATGTATATGGCATTCCCACTTAGCGATTGCCAGCGTTTTGCCAAAATGACAAAAGCCCTGCATGCAGCATTTTTTTTTCTTTGCGAATTTGGAGCGATAAAGTTTCTTTGGCATAGCAAACAGCAACCGCTCCAAAATCGCTTTCCTGTACAGCGACAAATCGCTGGAATATCACTTCACAAAATGCTAGTGATTTTGCTAGCGATTTGTGATTCAAGTCACACATACTGTGCCATTACTTGTCCTGCACATGGCATCCTTGCTATCCATAGTTGACTTACTATAACTGAGCTATCCTATATACCTACTTCTTGTATACCTTCTTCTGCTGAAAATCAGCATTTCTACTTTGCTTTAAAAGATTCCTTACAGCTTTAAAGCTACTATACCAGAAAAAAATTGTGGCAGAACATCATTGAAATGGTTACACGAAACTCTCCAATACACTACAGTCTACTTGACATATAAATTTTATTCCAATATTGTTGTAACAAAATACCCAATACCCATTAAAATGAGCAGTACTGCGATGTCTTGCCTACGCTATTCACAGCCGGCTGTGTCACACACCACGGACACCAATGCATACCCACACACCTGGTCCAGGCAAGGTGGAATAAAGCGCAGGAGGTGGTGAGAGCCCGCAGCGGCACCCCTTGCCAGTGATGTGTGTCTGATGCATTTGCCACTAACCATTTGCGCTGCATGCTGGCTTTATAAGGCAACTAACCTGATCTGCTTTGATGGGATATTGATAACAGCACAAGTGTATCTTATGAACTGCCTCTGCATGTGAGACAAGTCCTTTTCCTGGAGTACCTTGAGCATTGTAGGCTGGCTGCAGACAGCTTATTGAAACTCCCGGGAGTATAATGACTGTCCAATATGCATGTGTGTGGGTATGCATTGGTGTCCGTGGTGTGTGGCACAGCCGGCTGTGATTAGCGTAGGCAAGACATCGCAGTACTGCTCATTTTAATGGGTATTGGGTATTTTGTTACAACAATATTGGAATAAAATTTATATGTCAAGTAGACTGTAGTGTATTGGAGAGTTTCGTGTTGATCATAGTGTCACTACTGGCTCCCCTTACAGGGTAGACATCATTATTAATTAACAGTTCAGGCGCAGGGTATTGTTGTGTAGTAATTATGAAATGGTTACACAGCACTTTGTCCTGCTATGCAAAGGCTATTCAGCTTCAAATCCGCATCCAGACTGGATTGTTTACATTCCAGTGTTACATTTGTTAAAACACTCTCTGCTTCAGGCATAATTGAGAACTGCTCATTAGAAGATTTTAATATATAATAAAAAGCAGTTAGAATAAAATACAATGGCAGCTTTCAGGGCAAGATAAACTACACTTTGGAAACTTGTAATTTGTGGATAGACAATATTGTGCACAAAAGCAAATATGATAATGGTATGAGTAATAAAAAGTAGGAAAACACATTTTTATTGAATGTTATGTCAGAGTTTTAGACTACTTTAAGACAAAATAATGAACCTTTCCGGTTTTCACTAGTATTATAAAGGGCTGGAAGCTGAATTCCCCACCATCCATGGCAGCCTGGAGGGGGAATGGTATCTAACACGGCCGGGACTTGTGCAGCAGCAGGATCAGCCATATAGCGGCTCTATCCTGCGCCCAAGTCTACCAGTGCCGATTCCTCTCATACGCATCCTAAGCAGCTGCTTTATACATTGACAGAAAGTAAACATTAATGAGAATCTAAGGCTGGGAGGGGTGGTTCAGTTTAACTTACCTGGGGCTTCTTGCACCCCCTGGAGTCATCCTGTGCTTGCACCCCCTGGAGTCATCCTGTGCTTGCACCACGCTTCCGAGACCCTCCAGCCATCAGCAGCGACCCCCTCAAAGCTGGCCGGCCACGCCCTTCCTTACTGCCTCACCGTGCATAACGGGAAAATCATTACTGTACAGAACGCCTCCTCCACAAGGAGCACGATCAGTAGCCTCCGACTAGCTGCGACCGGCCAGCTTTGAGGGGGTTGCTGCTTGGAGGGGGGGGGGGGGTGCTTTAGTAACCCTTTCTGTCAACTTGGAATTATTATTGTATCTTGTTGCTATGTTTGCATTTGTATTAGATATTAGAATGGCTGGATATATGTGATTATGCTCTTTAGGTATACATTCCTAGAGCTTCTCCAGCAGTGGTGGCTTCTTCATGTGCTGCTCCAGCTCTGGTGTTTCATAGTGTAGTGTGTAGGAATCCGATGTAGTTACGTCATTACTACTTATTTTTCAGTTTGGCAGTATGGATCAGAAATTAGCGTTGGCAACCCGTATCCGTGGACATGTACTTCCTCTGGCTTTACAGATGTATGGCTGCCGTGTCATTCAGAAGGCTTTGGAATCCATATCTCCGGATCAGCAGGTAATTACATGCCTGTAGCATCCATTGCACTATGTTGTATCAAATTCTAATGGCACGAAGATCATAAAGTGTGTGACCAGTAGGTGGCATTACAGTGCAGGAAACAGCCTTACTGTGACCTACAGGTTTTTGATTTTTTTTCCCCTTACTATCTAATCTTTAAAGGGACTGTAAGCAGTAAGAAAAAAAGAAGGGAATCCAGCAAATCCGGCTTAAGTGGCACGTGTGCGCCCTCGGCTGGTCGCTTTAGGAGTTCTGTGCATGCGCGGTCCAGTCTTTAGAGAACTTCACAGGACTGTTACAACGACCAGCATGATCGTGTGCAGCTGCAGCCAAAGTTGCCAGATTACCAGGCACCCAAAGCATGCTGGGAGACCTCGTGGGCTACAGGAGGGCTGGAGGAAGGCCTTGGTAACTCTAGATTTTAATTATAGCTGTCTGCTCAGGTCCCTTTAAAGTGGATCCGACATAAACTTTTACTCTTTGTATAGTTGGGTTCCTTTCATATAGTTTATAGGGCATTCCTCAAGCCAAATGCTTTTTTTTTGTTTCCTCTTAATATTCCCCTATAGACTAAACAAGCCTCGCCCACAGCTTTTTAGAGTGCCTGGCACTGTAGCAAGGGCTTATGGGAGCTCAGTCTGGGCAGGAGGAGGAGGAGATTACTAGCCAGAGATTTCAGAGGCAGAGGGGAGGAGGAGAGGGGACTGAATTTGTCACATTACACACAGGCAAGCTGATAGCATCTCCAGCCCTCAGCCTGTGACAAACAGAACATGCCTTTTTTTTTTTTGTAACTCAATTTTTATTGAAATTTTTTTTCCAAAATATCAACAATACAATAACATCGGATGAGATTTGTAAACATAATAGTGGTTATCATCATGGTTCATCAATACAGCATAACAGTAACCGTAAGTAGTTTAATAACAGAACATGCCTTGAATGCCTTGGCTGACCGAATTTTCTTAAAAGCTGTATGTAGCATCCACTGTAAGCTGTGTTCATGGTTCCATGTCGCCGTAGGGGTTTAAGACTTAATGACAGAAACCGAGGTTGTTTTCGCTAAACTAGCCACCACCAGCCATCCATCTGAACCAGCCCAAAATCTATTTAATTAATGATCTTTCATAATCTCGTTATATAGACGCATTTTAAAGTGTAAAGACTTGCACCTGCTAGATGGTTTGCTGCTGAGGCAGCCGGATGGGGCCTCCTCTGCCGGCAATCTGGCGTATGTATGGTTATTCTGAAGCCAATGATATCATTATCTTGTCCTGCAGAGTGAGATGGTGAGGGAGCTGGACGGGCATGTCCTGAAGTGTGTGAAGGACCAGAATGGAAACCATGTTGTGCAGAAGTGCATTGAATGTGTTCAGCCTCAATCCCTCCAATTCATTATCGATGCCTTCAAAGGACAGGTGGGTACAGTGTGTCCTCATCCTGCACAGGTAGCCATTCTATACAAGCTGTCATGGACAGGGTTTTTTCAATGCACCACACATAAACTCGGTCTACTTTTCTCCTGAGTTTCCTCACAGATGCTTTCTCATGTTGTAAACAAAAATTATCTGCACCCAGCAGAGTACAAAGAATGTGTACGGAAATAAATTTCAAAGGAAATTTTAGTTTTTTTATTGTAATGTTTTGTTTTTTTATTAAACATTTTATGTGTTTTTTTTTGGGAGGGTGGGATGTAAATAGTATTTGTTTGGGGTAAATATATGTTTATTTTTTTTATTTTTACATTTAGATGTAGTTTTACTTTTTGGCCACAAGATGGCAACCTTGAGTTTGAGTGACCATGTAAGCTACATAGTCAAATATAAATCCTTTGTAACACTTCGTTATATATTCTTTGTACATTGATATATCTTTGACCAGTGTAAAAAATTGTTATTAATTGTAAACACCTGTTTTTACACTAAGAAATGTATAAAGTTGTTGACCACTAAGCTATTTTGCCTATGTTGTACTAAAAAAAAAAAAAAAAAAAAAAAAAAAAAAATATTGTAACATACTCTAATGCAAAACTGAATAGAGAAGAATAGAGCTCTGTGACTGTATACAGGCTTCTGAAGGGTGTTTTACGCACACAGGTGAGAAGGTTTTCCGTTTCAGGTCGTATCTGTGGTCATGTTCTTTGCTCCACTTAATCTGCTTAGTTCATTGTGTAATTCTGTATGACTGTGGCATAGGAGACTCTGTGACTGTACCTGCATTCTGCTCACATGTTGTATGTTGTCCTGTCCTCAGGTGTATGTGCTCTCCACTCACCCCTATGGCTGCAGGGTGATCCAGCGCATTCTCGAGCATTGCACGGTGGAGCAGACTATGCCTATTCTGGAGGAGTTACACCAAAGCACAGAGCAACTGGTGCAGGTAAGGCTTCATCTGAAGAGGCCACAGCAAGATCAGGCCTTCCTTTCTGTGCATCTGGCAGGCTTAAATCCCCACCAGCTTCTGCAACTCCCTACAGGACTTTCACCCCTTAAAAACCTCCACAAAAGGAACAAAGGATCGGCATACACATGTAAATATTTCTGTAACCAACTTCTGTCTCCTTCCCCTTTGTCCTATCAGGAATGTAATTCCCCAACCCAATATATTCATAAATGTAGTACATGGCAGTTGCTTACAGCTACCTTTTACATCACACGAGTGTACCTGGGCCTCGTGCCTTCCTTTTCCATGTATCTGGTTCTCATGCTTGTCCTTCCATATTTGTATCCAGACCCAGTGTTTACCCTTCCCATCGCATGAGATCTGGCATTGTCCTACCTATCACATAAGATGATCTGGATCTGATGCCAGCCATAATCACACATGTAAGGGTAGAAGACCGAGAGCCCAATATGGTGTAGTATGTTTAAGAGGGGAGGGAAAGTAATATGAAAAGTAAGTATAATACTCACAAACCAGGGTTACCTCCAAGGCAACCACTGTAAAGGCAGGTGGGGAGAACAAGCCTGTCCCCACTCAGGAATAAAACGTCGCTCTCTGTAGATAGGAGGAAATAGCAGGGTATGTCACCCTTCCACCAAGGGTGGACTTCTAGATGCGCTGAGGTGTACAGAGGCGCCGGTAGGGTAAAAGTCGATAAAAAGTTTAAAAGATATTTCGGCTGTGGTGGTGGACCAACCAACCAAAAATAGACACATGTACTTGTAATCGTACAAATAACATACAATTTATTCGTTTTGCTCCCAATAACAGTCGCAACGCGTTTCACGGGCGAAAACCCGCTTCTTCAGGCAATAAAAAGACAGGAGCAATACACTGCAAAAATGACAGAGATAATTGACAATCATCAGAATACTAGATGTGTTGTAGTTGTAAAACATGTGCTTAACGGCTATTGATCTGTGCCTATTCCATATCAAAATCAGTATATTATGTTGTACAATGCCATAACGGTATTAATTTCCAATAGGACCTAGTGTCCCTGTGGAAATCTGTACTTCAGGGAATTACTCTATGTAAACAATACCACCAATATAATTTCGCATAAGGGAATATATAGCAGTGTCATAGAGGAAAAAAACGGCAGGACAGTGGTGCCTAGAAAAACTTAATGGGAGTGTGGGCGAAATGAGAGGCCGTGAAGGTGAAGAAAGGGGCACAGAATGCGGAGGAATTTCTTACCAGCATGTACTCGATGAGTGGCTTGGCACCTCTGTATCGGCCATGCTGGAGTGAGGGGTATATGAACGAACGAGCGGAGGAGGTGAGTGACGTCAGCGAGGGGCGCTGATAGGACGGTTGGAGATGTGTGTCCAATGGGGATGGAGTGGGCGGGAGCCGGTGTGAGAGACTAGCGTCATGTGATGTATGGTGAAAGTCGGGGCCGGGGTGACGTGGCTTATAGTGTGTGCGCAGATGCGGACGGAGGGGGGGAAAGAGAATGCGGAATGGGGTGGTGCTACGTTAACTTCCGTATCTCGAAAGGACATTTTGGTTATGGGAAGAACGGGTGGAATCATTAGAGGGGGCTTGCCCATACTGATAGTGTGTGGAAAACTATGAGAATAATAGGGGAAGATGGAAAATGATAACAAGGAATAAATATAGACTATAACTTGAGACTCATTGTACAGTTTCTTGGAAAGTCAAAAACTATGAGATCAATTGTACTATATGCAGGACCATGCTGCCCCCTGCTGGAATAAACCTAGAGTTATATACACATATATAAGAGCTAGTTTCTTTGAACTGTAGTTGTTACAACCGTTGTAGTAAAGTTCCAATCAGGATTATACATAGACTGTCCGTGTTTAAAACACTATATGCATCATTAAAGGCACAATAATATTGCACATCCATCAACTGTACAGGTAAAAATATTTACATAGATAAGATAAAAACAATGTTCAGGCTGTCTAGGTTGTAGTGGGAATATCCAAAACATAGACAAGATATGAAGTCACCATAAGAACAGGGGGTAGAGATAAATATATCAAAAATTGCTAAACAAAGCTCGAGTAATTGAAATTAAAATTTAAAACATTTTTTTTAAAAACATTTTTAAAAAACAATTTTTCAAAAATTTATGGTAGGAATTTTCACAGTTTACCCAGAGGGGGATAAAACCTTTTCTTCATGCATGGGCGCTTGATGGTAATAAGTTCCTACCATATTCTAAAAGTAGAAGATGAGAGACGACCAGTTAAAAATAATAGGTACATATCTGTGGGGGTGATTAATTAATAGATTTTCTCCAGCTGCTCGTTGAGACCCTCTGGAGTAAGGGATTTCAAGATTTGGATCCAGTACATCTCACGTGATTTTAAAAGCTCAAACGAGTTGGACCGGTTGTGTGGGATGGCGTCGATGAGTGTGATCTGAAAGAATTCTGGGTTGCTGTCGTGATGGGAAGTGAAGTGACGTGACACGCTATGGAGGGGATATTTGTTTAGAATGTTTCTTTTGTGTTGTCCTATTCTGGATCTTGCGGGTTGAGTTGTTCTGCCCACATACTGGAGCCGGCAAGGGCATGAGATGATGTATATTACGTATTTTGATTCACAGTTAATATGGTATTTGATCTGGTAGTCTATTTTAGTGGCTTGGGATTGGAAAGTGGTAGTCTGGTGGATAAATTTACAGGCTAGACATTTCTTGTGTTTACATGAATAGGAGCCTGGAAGTGAGCCTATAGGGGTAGGGATGGGGTCCTGTACGGGTGTGCGCAGCTTGCTGGGAGCTAGTATGCCTCGCAGGTTGGGGGCACGTCTGTAGGTTACTGCCGGTGCGGGGGTGAGTATGGATCGTAGGTGGGGGTCCTGTAATAGGATTTCCCACCTTTTGTGTAGGATATTGCGAATGGACGAATGTTGAGCACTGTATTTTGTAATGAAACGGGGTGTGTCGTTGGTCTGGGGTTTGGGAGTCGGGCCTGGAGGGTTTTGCATTTTGGCTTTCTGTTGTGCATCTTTAAGTAGTTTTTTCGGATATTTACGGTCTGTGAATTTTTTGGTCAAAACTTTGGACTGGGTGTTGTATACTTGTGTCTCTGTACAGTTACGGTATATTCTTTTGTATTGACTATATGGGGTGTTTCTTGTCCAGGGGCGGTGATGGAAACTGTGGTAGTGTATGTAATTGTTGGCGTCTACTGGTTTGAAAAAGGTTCTAGTTAATATGCGTGATGAGTATGTGTATAGGATGAGGTCTAGAAACTCTATGGAACTGGGGTCATGGTGGGATGTAAACTGTAAGCCTGCTGGGTTAGTGTTGAGATATTCGATAAAAGGCGGAATTGAGTTAATGGGACCTTTCCATATGAAGACCAGGTCGTCGATGTAACGTTTGTAAAAAAATGATATTGTTGGTGAACGGGTTGTTATTATGTATTTTCATCTGTTCCAAATAGCCCATTGTTAGATTTGCATAAGATGGGGAGAAAGAACTTCCCATTGAAACCCCGCTTACCTGTTGGTATACATTATCACGGAATGTAAAGACGTTATTTTGGAGAATAAATTCGGTACAGTGTAACAAAAAGGATTGTTGTGTTTTGGGCATGTCTGTATTGGATTGTAGATAATATTGTAAAGCGGTGAGTCCGAATTCATGTGGTATGTTAGTATAGAGGGAAGTCACGTCACAAGTCAACCAGATATAGTCATCTTGCCATGGTGTGGATTGTAAAAAACTGATCAGATGTTGTGAGTCTTTGATGTATGAGGGGAGTGATTGGACGTGAATCTGTAAATGTGTGTCTATGAATTTGGATAAGTTGCTAGTGATAGAGTCTATTCCTGAGATGATGGGCCTTCCTGGGGGTTTAACGATATTTTTGTGGATCTTGGGCAAGTAATAAAAAAAGGGGGTCTTGGGGTGATGATTGATGAAATTTCTTTCGTTTTTGGTAATTACGTTATTTAGTAAGGCCTGGTTGATAAAATTCTTTAGGGCTTTGTTGAGTTCTGCTGTCGGGTCGGTGTCCAGTAAGGTGTAGTGTCTAGAGTCGCTTAATAGTCTTGTAGATTCTTCTAAATAATCAGTTCTATTGAGGATGACAATCCCCCCTCCTTTATCAGCTGGTTTGATTATAATGTTGGCGTTGTTACGTAAAGTTTTGAGGGCAGTCTTTTCTAGGGGTGTGAGGTTTGAATGGGGAAGGGCATCAGGAATAAGTAAATCTTGTAGGTCATTGAGGACTAGGGAGTAAAATGTGTCGATGAAGTTACCCTTGGATGCTGTGGGGTAAAACCTTGAGCGACCTTTGAGGTTGGTGCTAATGTATTTTTCTGTTTTTATTTCTGCGGGCGACATGGTGACTATAGGAAGGGAATCGTTGTTTGTGATGACCAAATTGAGGGGGTCTATGTGAGGAGTGGTATGGAGTTTTTTTAGGGCGAAGTGTCTTTTCAACGTTAGTTTCCGAATGAAGGTGTTTAGATCCCCGAACAATTCGAAAAGGTCTGAGTTGTTGGTGGGACAGAATGATAAGCCTTTTTCTAGAAGGTTAGACTCTTGTTTTGTTAGAATATGGTTGGATAGGTTGAAAACACTTCTTTTATTGCTGGGGTGGGTTGGACAGGGATTGTGAGGATGGGGATCTAACGTTTGTTTCTTTTTTCTTTTCCCTCGGCATCCTCGTTTTCTGTGTCTGATAATTGGCGTTTCAGTTTCCTGAGTGGCTGCATTATGGTGCGGGTTTGGATGGGACTTGGTAGCTGGGTGGACAAGAGGTTCTGTGACAGAGAGGCTGGCAGTTCTAAAAAAGAGGACGACATAGTTAGGTTTCGGGCCCCTTCTGCTGGGGCTGTATTCTTGGGTTCGGGACTGTTCTCATTCCTGATCATTTGTTTAGAATTGGTAGTCAGGGGGTCAGATTCTGAGGAACTGGGTGGTGTGGTGGGTGGACTGGGGGATGCTGTAAGGTTGAGGTCGGAGGTGTAGGTGCTAATTTGAGATAACCTTAGGTCGTTGTGGGGGGGGTGAATGTCCGGGTTTGTGGAAGGGGGGGAGGGGGGATTTCCATCCGAGGGGGGTGCTTCGCGGGGGGTCTCACAAATGACCCATTTGCTGAAGCTGAAACTGGATGTGGATGGAAGAACCAAGTTATTGGATTTGTTCATGCCTGCTCCAGTAGGTGGGTTGTTAGAGAGGGAGGCCGGAATGAGGATTTTGGCCTGGTGTGAACGGGACCTAAGGGGTGCTTGGCGTTGTGTTTTGGGTGCATCCTTTTCAGTGAAGGACTTAGTGTAATTGAAACTGTGGGGTGGTGGTACTGTTAAGGGTGGTTTTACAATGTTCACTTTGGGTGTCGGTGGTGGCGGTGGTGGTGGGTGGACCAATGGGGCAGGGAAGGTGAGGGGGGGAGGGGGAAATGGTGGATATTGGGCCAAAGGAGGTCTTGGTATGGAAAGACTCATTAGTGGGGGTGGGGGTATATTAGGAAACTTGCTAGGAACTGATGGGGCCGCTGGGGAGGGTGTGAATCGTGGTTTCCGTTCCCGTTCCCTGTGCTCTGCATATGCTAGTCTGTCGCGGTTTAATTTCTTTATTTTTGTGTCAGTGGTATCCTGTTCAAATCGTTTGAGTCTGGAAGTGAGGTTGGATAATAGGGGATAGTATTGGGGTTTTTTCTTATGTTGGGCTATAAAATCTTTGCATTCAATAATTGTTGGTTGTAGTTGTAAAATTAGGGATTTCCTCTTTTTAATAATCCTTTCCATAATGCCTTGGGTACAGGTTTCTAAATAGTTATAAAATTCAGTGGTAAAATCTGTATCTTTTGGAAATGCGGAAATTATTTTGATTCGTATGCCGTCTGGGGAGATTTTTTCGTAAATATATGTTTCTTGCATGGTGACATCAGCTAGATTAAAAAATTCATCTTTCAGGGCAGACTCTAGTTTTTGGAAGGTGGGTTTTAAATCTATATTGTGTGTGGTGTCACAATCAATCAAGTTATTTGTAGGTTCCACCGTGTGTGGGACGTTCTTTTTAAACTGTGCCAGAAGGACGTTTCTGTGTCGGGTGTGTTCTTCCAAAAAATCCATGTTCTCGTGGGCTGCGATCGAGTCTGGGTTGCCGTGTAGTCGTCAGACGACGTGGCCAAGCAAGCTTGTGGAGATATAAGGGTAGAAGACCGAGAGCCCAATATGGTGTAGTATGTTTAAGAGGGGAGGGAAAGTAATATGAAAAGTAAGTATAATACTCACAAACCAGGGTTACCTCCAAGGCAACCACTGTAAAGGCAGGTGGGGAGAACAAGCCTGTCCCCACTCAGGAATAAAACGTCGCTCTCTGTAGATAGGAGGAAATAGCAGGGTATGTCACCCTTCCACTCATTTCGCCCACACTCCCATTAAGTTTTTCTAGGCACCACTGTCCTGCCGTTTTTTTCCTCTATGACACTGCTATATATTCCCTTATGCGAAATTATATTGGTGGTATTGTTTACATAGAGTAATTCCCTGAAGTACAGATTTCCACAGGGACACTAGGTCCTATTGGAAATTAATACCGTTATGGCATTGTACAACATAATATACTGATTTTGATATGGAATAGGCACAGATCAATAGCCGTTAAGCACATGTTTTACAACTACAACACATCTAGTATTCTGATGATTGTCAATTATCTCTGTCATTTTTGCAGTGTATTGCTCCTGTCTTTTTATTGCCTGAAGAAGCGGGTTTTCGCCCGTGAAACGCGTTGCGACTGTTATTGGGAGCAAAACGAATAAATTGTATGTTATTTGTACGATTACAAGTACATGTGTCTATTTTTGGTTGGTTGGTCCACCACCACAGCCGAAATATCTTTTAAACTTTTTATCGACTTTTACCCTACCGGCGCCTCTGTACACCTCAGCGCATCTAGAAGTCCACCCTTGGTGGAAGGGTGACATACCCTGCTATTTCCTCCTATCTACAGAGAGCGACGTTTTATTCCTGAGTGGGGACAGGCTTGTTCTCCCCACCTGCCTTTACAGTGGTTGCCTTGGAGGTAACCCTGGTTTGTGAGTATTATACTTACTTTTCATATTACTTTCCCTCCCCTCTTAAACATACTACACCATATTGGGCTCTCGGTCTTCTACCCTTATATCTCCACAAGCTTGCTTGGCCACGTCGTCTGACGACTACACGGCAACCCAGACTCGATCGCAGCCCACGAGAACATGGATTTTTTGGAAGAACACACCCGACACAGAAACGTCCTTCTGGCACAGTTTAAAAAGAACGTCCCACACACGGTGGAACCTACAAATAACTTGATTGATTGTGACACCACACACAATATAGATTTAAAACCCACCTTCCAAAAACTAGAGTCTGCCCTGAAAGATTAATTTTTTAATCTAGCTGATGTCACCATGCAAGAAACATATATTTACGAAAAAATCTCCCCAGACGGCATACGAATCAAAATAATTTCCGCATTTCCAAAAGATACAGATTTTACCACTGAATTTTATAACTATTTAGAAACCTGTACCCAAGGCATTATGGAAAGGATTATTAAAAAGAGGAAATCCCTAATTTTACAACTACAACCAACAATTATTGAATGCAAAGATTTTATAGCCCAACATAAGAAAAACCCCCAATACTATCCCCTATTATCCAACCTCACTTCCAGACTCAAACGATTTGAACAGGATACCACTGACACAAAAATAAAGAAATTAAACCGCGACAGACTAGCATATGCAGAGCACAGGGAACGGGAACGGAAACCACGATTCACACCCTCCCCAGCGGCCCCATCAGTTCCTAGCAAGTTTCCTAATATACCCCCACCCCCACTAATGAGTCTTTCCATACCAAGACCTCCTTTGGCCCAATATCCACCATTTCCCCCTCCCCCCCTCACCTTCCCTGCCCCATTGGTCCACCCACCACCACCGCCACCACCGATACCCAAAGTGAACATTGTAAAACCACCCTTAACAGTACCACCACCCCACAGTTTCAATTACACTAAGTCCTTCACTGAAAAGGATGCACCCAAAACACAACGCCAAGCACCCCTTAGGTCCCGTTCACACCAGGCCAAAATCCTCATTCCGGCCTCCCTCTCTAACAACCCACCTACTGGAGCAGGCATGAACAAATCCAATAACTTGGTTCTTCCATCCACATCCAGTTTCAGCTTCAGCAAATGGGTCATTTGTGAGACCCCCCGCGAAGCACCCCCCTCGGATGGAAATCCCCCCTCCCCCCCTTCCACAAACCCGGACATTCACCCCCCCCACAACGACCTAAGGTTATCTCAAATTAGCACCTACACCTCCGACCTCAACCTTACAGCATCCCCCAGTCCACCCACCACACCACCCAGTTCCTCAGAATCTGACCCCCTGACTACCAATTCTAAACAAATGATCAGGAATAAGAACAGTCCCGAACCCAAGAATACAGCCCCAGCAGAAGGGGCCCGAAACCTAACTATGTCGTCCTCTTTTTTAGAACTGCCAGCCTCTCTGTCACAGAACCTCTTGTCCACCCAGCTACCAAGTCCCATCCAAACCCGCACCATAATGCAGCCACTCAGGAAACTGAAACGCCAATTATCAGACACAGAAAACGAGGATGCCGAGGGAAAAGAAAAAAGAAACAAACGTTAGATCCCCATCCTCACAATCCCTGTCCAACCCACCCCAGCAATAAAAGAAGTGTTTTCAACCTATCCAACCATATTCTAACAAAACAAGAGTCTAACCTTCTAGAAAAAGGCTTATCATTCTGTCCCACCAACAACTCAGACCTTTTCGAATTGTTCGGGGATCTAAACACCTTCATTCGGAAACTAACGTTGAAAAGACACTTCGCCCTAAAAAAACTCCATACCACTCCTCACATAGACCCCCTCAATTTGGTCATCACAAACAACGATTCCCTTCCTATAGTCACCATGTCGCCCGCAGAAATAAAAACAGAAAAATACATTAGCACCAACCTCAAAGGTCGCTCAAGGTTTTACCCCACAGCATCCAAGGGTAACTTCATCGACACATTTTACTCCCTAGTCCTCAATGACCTACAAGATTTACTTATTCCTGATGCCCTTCCCCATTCAAACCTCACACCCCTAGAAAAGACTGCCCTCAAAACTTTACGTAACAACGCCAACATTATAATCAAACCAGCTGATAAAGGAGGGGGGATTGTCATCCTCAATAGAACTGATTATTTAGAAGAATCTACAAGACTATTAAGCGACTCTAGACACTACACCTTACTGGACACCGACCCGACAGCAGAACTCAACAAAGCCCTAAAGAATTTTATCAACCAGGCCTTACTAAATAACGTAATTACCAAAAACGAAAGAAATTTCATCATCAATCATCACCCCAAGACCCCCTTTTTTTATTACTTGCCCAAGATCCACAAAAATATCGTTAAACCCCCAGGAAGGCCCATCATCTCAGGAATAGACTCTATCACTAGCAACTTATCCAAATTCATAGACACACATTTACAGATTCACGTCCAATCACTCCCCTCATACATCAAAGACTCACAACATCTGATCAGTTTTTTACAATCCACACCATGGCAAGATGACTATATCTGGTTGACTTGTGACGTGACTTCCCTCTATACTAACATACCACATGAATTCGGACTCACCGCTTTACAATATTATCTACAATCCAATACAGACATGCCCAAAACACAACAATCCTTTTTGTTACACTGTACCGAATTTATTCTCCAAAATAACGTCTTTACATTCCGTGATAATGTATACCAACAGGTAAGCGGGGTTTCAATGGGAAGTTCTTTCTCCCCATCTTATGCAAATCTAACAATGGGCTATTTGGAACAGATGAAAATACATAATAACAACCCGTTCACCAACAATATCATTTTTTACAAACGTTACATCGACGACCTGGTCTTCATATGGAAAGGTCCCATTAACTCAATTCCGCCTTTTATCGAATATCTCAACACTAACCCAGCAGGCTTACAGTTTACATCCCACCATGACCCCAGTTCCATAGAGTTTCTAGACCTCATCCTATACACATACTCATCACGCATATTAACTAGAACCTTTTTCAAACCAGTAGACGCCAACAATTACATACACTACCACAGTTTCCATCACCGCCCCTGGACAAGAAACACCCCATATAGTCAATACAAAAGAATATACCGTAACTGTACAGAGACACAAGTATACAACACCCAGTCCAAAGTTTTGACCAAAAAATTCACAGACCGTAAATATCCGAAAAAACTACTTAAAGATGCACAACAGAAAGCCAAAATGCAAAACCCTCCAGGCCCGACTCCCAAACACCAGACCAACGACACACCCCGTTTCATTACAAAATACAGTGCTCAACATTCGTCCATTCGCAATATCCTACACAAAAGGTGGGAAATCCTATTACAGGACCCCCACCTACGATCCATACTCACCCCCGCACCGGCAGTAACCTACAGACGTGCCCCCAACCTGCGAGGCATACTAGCTCCCAGCAAGCTGCGCACACCCGTACAGGACCCCATCCCTACCCCTATAGGCTCACTTCCAGGCTCCTATTCATGTAAACACAAGAAATGTCTAGCCTGTAAATTTATCCACCAGACTACCACTTTCCAATCCCAAGCCACTAAAATAGACTACCAGATCAAATACCATATTAACTGTGAATCAAAATACGTAATATACATCATCTCATGCCCTTGCCGGCTCCAGTATGTGGGCAGAACAACTCAACCCGCAAGATCCAGAATAGGACAACACAAAAGAAACATTCTAAACAAATATCCCCTCCATAGCGTGTCACGTCACTTCACTTCCCATCACGACAGCAACCCAGAATTCTTTCAGATCACACTCATCGACGCCATCCCACACAACCGGTCCAACTCGTTTGAGCTTTTAAAATCACGTGAGATGTACTGGATCCAAATCTTGAAATCCCTTACTCCAGAGGGTCTCAACGAGCAGCTGGAGAAAATCTATTAATTAATCACCCCCACAGATATGTACCTATTATTTTTAACTGGTCGTCTCTCATCTTCTACTTTTAGAATATGGTAGGAACTTATTACCATCAAGCGCCCATGCATGAAGAAAAGGTTTTATCCCCCTCTGGGTAAACTGTGAAAATTCCTACCATAAATTTTTGAAAAATTGTTTTTTAAAAATGTTTTTAAAAAAAATGTTTTAAATTTTAATTTCAATTACTCGAGCTTTGTTTAGCAATTTTTGATATATTTATCTCTACCCCCTGTTCTTATGGTGACTTCATATCTTGTCTATGTTTTGGATATTCCCACTACAACCTAGACAGCCTGAACATTGTTTTTATCTTATCTATGTAAATATTTTTACCTGTACAGTTGATGGATGTGCAATATTATTGTGCCTTTAATGATGCATATAGTGTTTTAAACACGGACAGTCTATGTATAATCCTGATTGGAACTTTACTACAACGGTTGTAACAACTACAGTTCAAAGAAACTAGCTCTTATATATGTGTATATAACTCTAGGTTTATTCCAGCAGGGGGCAGCATGGTCCTGCATATAGTACAATTGATCTCATAGTTTTTGACTTTCCAAGAAACTGTACAGTGAGTCTCAAGTTATAGTCTATATCTATTCCTTGTTATCATTTTCCATCTTCCCCTATTATTCTCATAGTTTTCCACACACTATCAGTATGGGCAAGCCCCCTCTAATGATTCCACCCGTTCTTCCCATAACCAAAATGTCCTTTCGAGATACGGAAGTTAACGTAGCACCACCCCATTCCGCATTCTCTTTCCCCCCCTCCGTCCGCATCTGCGCACACACTATAAGCCACGTCACCCCGGCCCCGACTTTCACCATACATCACATGACGCTAGTCTCTCACACCGGCTCCCGCCCACTCCATCCCCATTGGACACACATCTCCAACCGTCCTATCAGCGCCCCTCGCTGACGTCACTCACCTCCTCCGCTCGTTCGTTCATATACCCCTCACTCCAGCATGGCCGATACAGAGGTGCCAAGCCACTCATCGAGTACATGCTGGTAAGAAATTCCTCCGCATTCTGTGCCCCTTTCTTCACCTTCACGGCCTCTCATTTCGCCCACACTCCCATTAAGTTTTTCTAGGCACCACTGTCCTGCCGTTTTTTTCCTCTATGACACTGCTATATATTCCCTTATGCGAAATTATATTGGTGGTATTGTTTACATAGAGTAATTCCCTGAAGTACAGATTTCCACAGGGACACTAGGTCCTATTGGAAATTAATACCGTTATGGCATTGTACAACAGAATATACTGATTTTGATATGGAATAGGCACAGATCAATAGCCGTTAAGCACATGTTTTACAACTACAACACATCTAGTATTCTGATGATTGTCAATTATCTCTGTCATTTTTGCAGTGTATTGCTCCTGTCTTTTTATTGCCTGAAGAAGCGGGTTTTCGCCCGTGAAACGCGTTGCGACTGTTATTGGGAGCAAAACGAATAAATTGTATGTTATTTGTACGATTACAAGTACATGTGTCTATTTTTGGTTGGTTGGTCCACCACCACAGCCGAAATATCTTTTAAACTTTTTATCGACTTTTACCCTACCGGCGCCTCTGTACACCTCAGCGCATAATCACACATGTGTTTGGGCCTCATGGTTGCTTCTCCCATAGTGTGATTGGGCCTCATGCTGGGTACACACGTTCCTTTTTTTTTTTTTTTTTTTTTTTTTTTTTTGTGTGCGATTTTGCGACCCGATTGTTTTTTCGGCACGATTCCACACTCTATTTTGCGCTAGATTCTCTTATCTGCATTCCTTTTTATTATCTTTTTCCATTCACCAATATGAGAAATCGAGCCTGGAAACGATCGGGAGCAATATCGGGCATGTTGGATTTTATCTATCGCATGGAAAATCGTACCGTGTGTTCCCAGCATTAACCCAATACCTAGTGCGCTGTGAGCCTCTGTCGGCATATTGCGTTTGGCGGTCTGGTGCAGCCAAGCAAGTGCGTTGCTGTAAGAAGTTCTATTTATCTGCTACGGATGGCGTCTTCTCTTCCTCCACCGGTGACTGAACTCTCAGCAGGTCTTCTGGGTCCCGATCACATCCAGTCACATGATATGTGATTGTTATCCAGGAGACGGTGTCAGTGTTACTTTGACTGCTAAAGGGTTAAAGAGAGTATCTGCCAAAGTCAATCAGGTGACCCTGGTATCTCTTCAGAAAACAGGCAGCATTTGCCTCACCACTGAATATATCATTTGGCTGATAATGATGAGATAGTTTTGACATAAAAGCTGTACTGTCAGCCAAGCAGCATCTATCTTTGGTACAGCACTTTAGCCTTAGCCTGAGGTATAGAGTCCGGATCTCTGCAGGTGACAGCACTTGTGCCTGTGTACGAGGGTATCCCTCAGTGAGCTCTTATCAGATGTGAATAGTAAAGGCCATGTGCTCAATCAATGCAGCCTGACGAGGATCCGATCCCTTGGGTGACATTGCAAGCCAGAAACTGTGCAGACATGTCGCTCGCTTGAAAGTGAGCTACCTGTTCTATGCAGGGGGTGGAGTGACATGGGAGTGACGTTACATGGCAGGTGGGATGATTACGTGGGGGGGGGGGGGGAGGGGGGGACAAAGCTATTGGCTGAAGTGATTGAATCTCTAGCTGAGCGGTCAGGGGTGTCGCAGGCTGCCATACACACACTGGATTCTTGGCAGAGGCTCTCATTATCGGCCACCTTGACAGTTTCATCTGGTGTGTACGGATCTTATGTTCATGGAAAAACAATTTTATTATGTACTATTGCCGCGCGATGACAACTCCCAGCAGTGCTGTTCTATGAGCGGGGAGAATTGCTTTTTAGCCACAAATGTCACTTGTGTTAAATGGGAAGATCTGCATTAATTGCCTTCAGGGCAGAGGCGCTTAGCGTGATAATGACACTACACTGTTGTATACTCCTCCTTATTGCCTGAGGAAGCGGGAATCTACCTGCAAAACGCGTTGCTTTGTATTTTGGAGTATGTGAATAAATGTATCTGTTTTGAAAATCGACTGTTTCATGTCTACTTCGGGGAGGTAAGTCCACCACTTCCTCCACTGAAATTTTAAAGATTTGAGCATATTTTACCGGATGAAGGGTCAGAGTACCCGTAACATGTAGTGTGTGCTGTTGCTCAATAAACAAGACAAACGCAAGTTTGGAGCCTGTGGAGTGCCGCCTTCTATAGATTGGATTTTAGCATATTGTATCCTGTTGGCGCCTCTGTTCCCCTTCTACGATTGCCTTCAGGGGGTCTGTAGCCCCTGTCTATGGGATTCTCCATCTTCCCTAGGGAGGGACCGCAGTGTGACATTCCCGCGGTGGTGTCACAAGCCTCTGACCACTGTAATGTGTGCCGGGAGATGTAGTCTGTCAATGTGAGTACCTCTCCCAGCCTGGAGATTGTCGCATGGACTGACTACATCTCCAGGCATGCATTGCGGTGGTTGGTAGCGCACAACACTGCAGGAAGCTTGTGGATGATTCGCTCCCTGGAAAAACTGGCAAATCAACCTACAGACAGGAAGCTAGAGGGGCAGCCCCTCTATAGGGAAATAATGCCCACCACTCATGTGCGTCTGTTAAAGTGGACCTGAACGCTTGCACAGGACACGAGGAAAACCTAGAGAAATGCACCCTGTATGTATTTAGAGAGTTGAGCTTGTCTAATTCCCCCTGATCTGTGACTAATTACAAGTTGTAATTTGATCTCTCCTGTGTCACCCGGCAGCCACAGCAGATAAGCTAGTTTGAAAGCACAGGATGTTAACAATATGTCTTCCTGAAAGCAGGAAGTAGAAATAGTGCAGATTTGCCAGCTCCTATACTTTATATAGGATTACTAACAGATAAGAAGTGCAACTCATAATTTAGTGTTACAGCCTCCAACTGTTAATATCAATGGGTGTTAAGCCACTGAAAGCTTGCATATAGATTTTTTTTCAGTATATCCCAGATTAAAATAATTAGAACACGCAGACAAGAGAATTATCACTAAATATAATGTATTCTTGTGATAATATACAGAGAATATACAAAAATTACATATAAAAAGGATATGATTAAGATGCCTATTGCTAAGATATCTGCTAACATATTATAATGTCCACCAAAAAATATATTGCATGAGATGCATACCACCAGTCCCTAAGAGCGTATAACATAGCAGATAGTGATGGGTCGTTCGCGAACGAGCCGGCTCTTTGCTGCGAACGACAAGAGCCGGCTCTCAGTTTTGGAAGAGCCGATGCCTCAGCCGCCCCACACAGCTCTGCTTTGCTGTGTAATAAAGGGCGCTGAGGCATGCTGGGAGATGTAGTCCTCCTCGTGCAGCTTGTAGGAGTGTATGGGGCAGAGCAGAGCAGTAGCAGGAGGGATTGTCATAGCCAGAGAAGCAGTCTGGAGTTGTCAGGGAGACGGGGGCGGGGCTTTTCCTCCAATTCTGAGTGGTGTCTAGTGATATTTAATGAAGAGCCGATTGAGAGCCGTAAGAGCCGGCTCTTTAATGGGAGCCGATTCAGAAGAGCCGATTCTCCAAGAAGAGCCGGAATTCCCATCACTAATAGCAGAGCAACAGCATGTTACCTCTAGCTTTATAGTGTTAAACAGAAAATGAAACTAACTCCTCTTGCTAATTAACATACGCGTATGTCATAGCAAATTACATCATCAGAAATCATTTCTGGAATGCAATCTGCTTTCACTTTCTAACCTAGGAGTCATACTAGGAGATCTCTGCCAAGTATTAGCTAATGTGCTTGCTAAAATATTTCAGCTATTGGTTAGTTCATTCTCAGTGTGGGAATAATTTCACATCATTACACTTTAAAGCAAGATACAAAAACTGATTATTAATCATTTCAACAGTAATTTTGAGTCTGACCTAAAAGAAAATCAAAAGATGATAAAAATTAATGAACTAAGGAAAGAATGCAATGTTATATATTTGACAGCTTTATTGCAGGATTTGTATCAGCTGAAACAAAGAAATGTTTTTTCTTGAAAGGTTATGCTGCTGCTTATCGTTTAGAACTGAGATGAAATTCTGAGTTCGGGTCCACTTTAAAGGACAACTGTAGTGAGAGGTATATGGAGGCTGTCATATGTATTCCCTTTTAAGCAATACCAGTTACCTGGCTATCATGCTGATCCTCTGACTCTAATACTTTTAACCATAGACACTAAACAAGCATGCAGCAGGTCAGGGGTTTCTGGCATTATTGCATGATTATCTGCATGCTTGTTTCTGGTGTAATTCAGACACTGCTGCAGCCAAATAGATCAGCAGGGCTGCCAAGCAATTGGTATTGTTGAAAAGGAAATAAATATGGTAGCCTCCATATTCCTCACACTGCAGTTGCCCTTTAAGAATATAGCTTATGTACATCTGCCCCATAAGGTTTTCAACCTTTCAAGGCAGATCATTAAACAAGCGGCTTATAGCTAAACCACATATCTGTACAGTGCTTGTTACCATAAATGTTGCCCTAATAATCAATCCATAATTGTTTTTACCTGTCATTTATGTTGAGGAATATGAGCAGTGCTAAAACGCCGCATCTCCGCGGCCGTATGAGGGCTTTACACCCCCCAAATCCCAGGGCAAAATTCCACGACTTTCCAGGTGGTGGATTTTTCTGCCTAGGGGGAGGCAGAGCTTTGTGCTGTAGCTGTGCCTCTGCTGGAGTCTATCTCCGCCTCTTCCCGCCCCTCTCAGTGAAAGAAGATTGAGAGGGGTGGGGAGAGGTAGAGATTGACTCCAGTAGAGGCAGAGCTACAGCTCAAAGCTCTGTCTCTACCAGGAAGCGCTCCCTGATTGTTTTGCCCCAGAGATTTGGGGCATTTAAGCACTGCTCATATTCCTTAAAGGGAAGGTCCAAGCAAAAAAAAATAAAAATGAGTTTCACTTACCTGGGGCTTCTACCAGCCCTATGCAGCCATCCTGTGCCCTCGTAGTCACTCACTGCTGCTCCAGTCCCCCGCTGGCAGCTTTCTGACCTCGGAGGTCAGGGCCGAATTGCGTACATTTTTACGCATTCCCGCTAGTGCAAGAACATTAACACATACATTTTTACGAGTTAGTGGTGCAACGCGTACATTTTTGTTCCTGCACTAGCTAGAATGCGTAAAAATGTATGCAATGTGGCCCTGACCTCCGAGGTCAGAAAGCTGCCAGCGGGGGACTGGAGCAGCAGTGAGTGACTACGAGGGCACAGGATGGCTGCATGGGGCTGGTAGAAGCCCCAAGTAAGTGAAACTCATTTTTTTTTTTTTTTTTTTGCTTGGACCTTCCCTTTAACAAAATAACAGGTTAAAACGAGAATTTAAATTGACTTCAGAGGGACATGGAGTGTGTATACAAGGCGTTAGGAATGGGAAAGCAATTGAGTGCAGACAAAGGAGGTAAGAGATGAATAAACATTGGAAAATGCAGAGAAGCAACTTATTTGACCATATTAATGTAAGCATTCTCTTTTTCAGGATCAGTATGGTAATTACGTCATCCAGCATGTCTTGGAACATGGCCGTGTAGAAGACAAGAGCAAGATTGTGGCAGAGATCAGGGGAAAGGTGCTTGCACTCAGTCAGCACAAGTTTGCAAGGTAAAAAAGACGTCTTCTGATTATAAATAGTCTGTTTTAATAAGGGCTCTGTCCTGTTTACACACGGAGCAGTAACTTGATTACTTAACAGGAAAGAGTAAATCTGTTTTATTTGATTATTGAATTTTCAATTATGAGAAGCCACCTGTGATCTATATCCAGCAGCAAGGTCAGATTTTTATACTGCAAAGATCGGGCAATTTTGCCACACAAATTTTTTAATGCATAATATGAGCATGAACTAGACTTTTAAAGAGACTCTAACAAAATTTTCAGCCTTATTTCTTCTATCCTATAAGTTCCTATACCTGTTCTGAAGTTCTCTGGCTTACTGCAGCCTTTCCTAGTTGCACAGTGGCTGTATTATCTCTGTTATATAATCTAATCTTTTTGGCTCTGTTGGGCTGAGGCACTCAGGCTGGAATGTGCTGCTCTGCTGTGATGGGAAGAAAGCTATACACACCCCCTTCAGGCTCTGTGTGAGTCACAGACTGAGCTACTCTCAGCCTATCTCATGCTGTTAGCAGCCATGTCTTTTGTTTGTAAACACTGCCTAAAACGGGCAATTACAAGCCAGGATTGCAGCAGGGAGTGGCAGAGACAGCACAGAGGGGTCCAGGAGAACATAATGAATAGAATGGTATGCTTTTTTATTGTAAGAATTTTAGAGTACAGATTCTCTTTAAACCTCAACCTGTCATAGACCACAGTGGGTAGCAGGTTTAAATCTTGGCTAGGACACACTCTGCATGGAGTTTGTATGTGTTCTCCGTATTTGTGTGTCCTCCGCATACTCTGGTTTCCTCCCACATCCCAAAACCATACAGATAAGTTGATTTACTTTCTCAAACTTGCATGGGCAGAGGGTACGTGGATGTGTGGTGTCTTTTTGAGGTTTTCAGTGGGAAGTGATGCCAGTTTAATCTTATATTCTCTCCTTCCCAGCAACGTGGTGGAAAAGTGCGTCACTCACTCCTCCCGTACAGAGAGGGCTCTGCTCATCGATGAGGTCTGTTGCCAGAACGATGGTCCTCACAGTGCCTTATACACCATGATGAAGGACCAGTATGCAAACTACGTGGTGCAGAAGATGATTGACATGGCTGAGCCTGCACAGCGCAAGATCATCATGCATAAGGTAGGCGCCTGCGTACATTCAGGACATTTCTACATGTGGCAAACATGCTTAGCAATGTGCATACAGATAAAATCCAACTGACATCCTAAGCATGGTCAAAAACGTAGCGCACATTACAGTAGAATCCCTTTATAGTAATCTCCAAGGGACCAGGAAAAGTAGTTTACTAGATTAGAATTGGTAATACATTGTATATTTATACAGCTGGGACTTGAGAACTGCGTTTATTACAGTCTCCGATATCTGGCATGTGGTTGCCGGTTGCTTGAGCAACCAACCAAAAACAAGCACACACCTCCCCCATAAATACTGAACGACCGTCTAGTGATGTCTTGTAGTCTCCCTGCAGCTCCTAGCGGGTGAGTTCCTGGTAGCTAGTGATGGTCAAGTAGATGCAAATAACTTCGAGTTGATGCAAAATTATGCATCTTGAAAATGAACCATTCGAGCTTTACCTCAGCAGGATTTGATTGGTTCATTTTCAAGCTGCATACATTTGCATCAGTTCGAAGGTATTTGCATCTGGTTGACCATCACCACTGGTAGCTTTCCGGTAGCTTCCGTGCACGACGCCGTATTCATCTGAGCTCCTTCTTTGTATCAACTTTGTGTTCTCTCCCCAAACCTGATAGTGCCGAGCCCTAGGCCTGAAAGATAAATCTAATTTAAACCGAAATCGCGATCACCAAGGTCACAATTTCGGAATCGTCAAAGTGGCGATTATCGCGATCATGTCATTTCCACATGGGGGAAGTTTGAAGAGGCGGCTTAAAACTTCCCCAAAGTCCCGGCGAGTTTGGCACGCAGCGTTGGACATACCTTCCTCACGAGTCCAACGCTTTCCTCTATCGCCGTCTGCTGACTCTTGTGCTTGGCACAACTCTGGGTTCTTGTAAGTCACGTGACATACAGGAAGTATTCCGTGCACTAGAGCCTGCAGGAGGTGAAGTGGATAGACGGGCATCGCTGGACTCTTGCTGGAAAGTATGTCCAGCACTACTGCAGCTTGGAGGACAGAGGAGGCACAGAGCGACTGTGTGGGCACAGAGATAGAAGACACAGAGGGGGTACAAAGAGAGGAACAGAGAAACAAAGGGAGCAAGAGAAAGACCCAGAGGAGGCAAAGGGGGCACCAAGAGGGACAGGGGGGGAGATAAACAGGCACAGAGGGGGAACAATGCTTAATTTGAAGGAAATCGTGAATCAAATCGAAATCGCAATTTTGGACAGAAATCGCTCAAATAAATTTTTTCCTAAAATCGTTCAAGCCTACCGAGCCCCCTGAATCGCAATTTTGTAGTCTATTGTGCTGCTATAAACTGCCCCATGAACTGTCACAGGTAATAGAAACCAGAGTTGCAAGTTCTGAATCTTTTTCACAAGGCCAGTACTGGGCCCAGAGTCTTCCGATGCTATTAACTTCCTTGGCGGTATGGATGAGCCTGACCAGGGGAAAAATAGCTGAAACGGTATAGAAGAGTCAGGGCTGGTTCACACTGGGCGCTTTTGCAGCACTTTGCTGATCACCAGCGATCAGCAAAGCATCCCTATGGATACGTTCTCACTGTGGCGTTTGTGATTGCGATTAATTGCAAACGTGCTGCATGCGGGATGAACACGTTGTGATTTTTGTTCTATTGAACATGAATCACAGCCGCAAATCGCTCAGGGTCGTTCAGCATGTCTAAGTCAGGTCTGTTTTTTTTCCACTTATTTTTTTGCATTAAATTTTGCATGCATTTTTGAATTTTGTTACCAAAATTTTGCATGCAAATCCAACTTTTTTGCATGCACTGAATACCTGAATGCAAAAAGTTCTCTCAAATGAAGAGGACCCAAGCTACCCTGAAAAAAAAAAGCTGCACCTAGCAGGCTTTGTGAGGTGATTAAGCCCTCTGCCATATCCAGCTTGTTCAAATCTTTGCCAGTCTGCAGTCTTCGATAATTATCTCGGAACGCCTTTCGCAAACATGTAAAAAGGGTGCCTGGAAATTTGGGTGCAGTGTGATGCTGAAAAACTGCTCATCCTGCTGTGGCAAATTTCCCAGCGGCGTTAAATTATTATTCCCGCTCCAAGACGCTGTAAGGTGAGAGTAAAATTCTCTGATGGCAGCCGAATTACGCTGTTTATCGTAGGTTGGGCTCAGTCTTTTGCCAGCGCCCAAATTACTCACTGAGCGCCGCTATTGCTTTAATTCACGTTAGTCTATGGAGGTGCCCAAATGCCCTCGGCCGCGCCCTTTTTCACTAACTCACACCTTTCACCTCAGTTTGAAAAGCAGGCCATACACCATGCAAAACTTTATTAAAACACAAAATGGGCCATGGCACGTACTTGGGGAGAAGGCTCTGATTTGCTTTATTGCAACAATGCATCATGAGTAACAAATCTTTTCCTTTCTGTCAGATTCGACCACACATCACAACATTGCGTAAATACACCTATGGCAAACACATACTGGCCAAGCTGGAGAAGTATTACATGAAGACTAGCACTGACCTGGGGCCGATGGTCGGACCCGCCAACGGAATGCTCTAGGAGAATTGGAGGAAGGAAGAACAGTGTCGACATTCATTACAACTCTCAACCCAACTATGAGGAGCTATCCAACCCTCCCTCTTCACTTCCTGTTCAAATAGCTGATGCGTATCATACTATTTATTATTTCCCCACTTGGAATCTCTGTGGCTCAGGTGTATATATTGGGCCTCCCTTCAGCTGCTGGTGGAAGACTTACCCAACTGTCTGTTAGTTAAAAAAAAATAACCAGAGCCTGTAAATGATGTAATTGTATCAAGCTGTCACATATTTTGTAAATTTTTACCTTGTAAAGTTCCTGTAAAAAGTGGTAGTTTTTAAAAAGGGAAAAGTACAGTATTTTAATATGCTGGTTTGCCAGTTGGGTTCGTCTCCCACAAGCGAAGCATGGAGGGTCTAATTGTAAATAGTTTCTTATTTTGATGCATCTTAACCTGTTTTACTTTTCTTTTTTTTAATTAAATTATCTTTCCATAAACGAGTGACATATATGGGCACATTCTATAGATTAGACTGCGTGCTAGTTTACCAGAGACCGCCGTGTTTTGTTTAACGAATAACGCCTTTCCATTTAGCGGCAGCTGTTCATGGCTGTGAGGCACTGGGGCAGCAGTCATGTTATTGGGATAGGCATGGCGAAACGTGATGCTGGAGTGTTAGCAGTAGCCATGTCATGTTGACCTACATGTGAGTTGAAGCCTTGACTATCCAGCAGAAATGATCTGAGGTGGCCATTTTGTAAGGTGTCGTAGTATCTGAAAAGGCAACATTTTAGTCAAACTCCAGCTGATCAATCTGCTTTCTCATTGGCTAGTTTTTGCGTGAGGAAGAATACAGCCTCTTGCCATTCCAGTTGTTGCTGTCCTACACCTCAGTTGAGTATTACGGGGATTAAAGCAAGACATCGCCAGATTAAATAGTTTCTCACTCCTATTATGAAGGCTTGTGTTCCAGGGGACTTGTGTATGACTCCCTCATCAGATTTTTTTTTTTTTTTACATAACCAGTTAATTTATTTTCTTTGGGATCTCAATAGAACTTAGGATCTGCTTCGGTTTTAGGTTTGTGCACAGACCTCAGATAATGGCTACCCAAGTCAGACACCTACATTTGGACTGGACGGCTATATGACATCTGACTGGGCTTCACTCAAGCCTTCTTTATACTTATAAAAGTTTAAGCCAGGCTGAATTTTTACTTTTTTACTGGCCTCCATAGTGCTCTCAGCCTCTAAAGTAGATTCCGAAGCGTACTGACTTTCATAAGGAACAAACCTATCTGAAACAGGCAGATTTTCTGATGCAGGTTTTGCAGTGTGTTAATCAGTGCTTTTGTATTGATGACAGTTGGCTCCAGCTAACACTGAAGCATGCTCCTTTACCTTTGACCACATCAGCCCCACCTTCCGATGAACACGACTTAAGGGTCTTGTAACATCTGTGGTGTTGTCAGCTCCCTATTGCTGGCAGTATCTCAGCTGGTCCAGAACTCTGCACTAACACTGCATACATAGCAATACATTGGATGAACTGCCCCTTGTAACAGCTGGGAGGAAAGATACGGTGTTTTAGAACCTAGACTATGAATAACTAATCACAATACATCTGCCATAAATTGAGAAGGAAGGTCCTGTAGAATATAGCAAGTACATCCACAGCAGACATTCACATAAGGGGTAGTAGCTTGGTGAAATCAAATTAATTTCTACTATGACCAGGCGAGGTAGAATAGGCCCATCTAACACATGATAGAAAATTTGTCAGACGTCTCACCAGTCATTCTGGAACTCAAAGCCTTCTCATTTGTTTAATTTATTGACAAATAGCGATGGCCCTGCTTGGAAGCATGTGATCAGTTTGATCAGCTGATAGATGTGCAAGCTTCTGATTTGCTGGTCATGATCATGCGTTAAACCAGCAAATCGGAACCTTACAAATCTATCAGCTGATCACATGCTCCTCTGTGAGTTTTCCTACACAGGGCCATCCCTATTGCCCAATATAATTCCAGAAACAAACAAGTCAAGTTCTAACCACAATTATTCTTCTAAACAGTATAGAAGCAAAATGAATACTACCCCTTCTATGGGCTGGATAGGCTTCAGTACCGCTCGCTAGCTTAACGTTTTGACTTCATGTAATCGTTGCTTCTGTATTCAGGCAGGTATGTGCCTTATTGGTCCAGTACGGCACATGTAATGAATGTTTTGTTTTTTCTCTCCTGGTTATAAAACTGAGACTAAAATGAATGCTAAATGAAAACCACAATGAGTTTGCTTTTATTATAATTTTATTTTTTCTTTCCCCTGGCCTGTAATGTATATTACTGCGTGCCCAGAGCCCCAGCTATTGCTGGCATTGGTTATTAAGGATAAGACTTTTGAATTCTTGCGATCACCTGATGAGTAAACCCACAATTCAGTGGACCGATCATGCTGGTATTTTCGTTTCCCCTTCTTATGATGCCACAGAGGCTTTGTCGAATTCTACTTGCAGATCCCGCTGCATTGATGACTGAATAGCCTCAAATGATGGGCTATATAAAATACAGACCGAGCTCCTACACACAGCGTCTCATACTGTTTCTCTAGCACATACTGAAGCACTGATGACGACGATAAGAAATGATGCTTTTTGCGCTGCGCTGGTAGTAAAGTTGGTGTATCTTTTTGTATCATTATTTTTCCTTGCATATAATAGGTGTGACTTTTTTTTTTTATTAATGGCTTAGATTTGTTTTTTTCTTTTTTTAAATCTGCTGTCATTAGCCAAAGCAAGTAGGTTTTTAGTTAGAACGTTTAAAGCCGTACGGTAGCTTGACATGTAAGCATGTTAAACGGAAAACGCTGAAAACAAGGATATATAAATATCTATAAATATATACATACCTATAAATATATTCGAAGCGCTTTAAGTTTGTAATTTTTCTCTGTTTATATTAAGTATATATGCTTTGTATTGTATAAGTGTAACTAATGAGTAGTTGACCGTTTACAATTTCAATGTTTACTACAAGCCTTGCTCATTTTGTAGTTGATTGTACAGGTGTACATTTGTAAACCTTTTTTGGCTGTACATGTCACTGTTTCCCCCTCTCCGCCGACCGGGGAGGGGGAGGAGGAAAAAAATATTTCAGTGTACATTTTGGGTCTCTTCTATATTGCCTTGGCAAATAGTGTTGTATAATGTAAATTTTTTTTCTCTGAATCAAGTTTCTTTTTTTTTTTTTAAACGGTCTTTATACAGCTTCGTAAAAATATAAATATATATAAATACCAGCTATTTATCTACCGCTGGAATACATGTTCTTGTTTATATATTCATCACGGCGCTAACGTGTTATTAGGATGCAGTACGTTGTGCATAGTAAAAATGATTGACTGGGGGTGTATATGTGCTGCAGCATGGTTGTCATTTCAATGACAGCATCAAGCGATGTCGATGAAAAACTGTATAGACTGGTCTCTGTGAATCTAGATAGGTTCTTTTAAAAACAGTAGAACGGTGAATTACAGAATAAACCAAAACCCTACTACTCCTCCATCCATGGGCAATGTTCTCCCCAGGCTCTTTTAGCCGGATGCGCCTCCCGGCTGTCATCAGCTCACCTCCTGCTATGCTGTAAGCAGTTGCTCACAGAAGCATCGGCCCTGCATTCTCTCATCTCGCCACAGCCGGCTACTATTTCATGCCCACCCGGCTGGAGAAAAAAAACTGGGGAGAACACTGCATGGGGGGATAAAGGTCAATCTGGTCTTCATTCCTCTTCTTACCTCATCAAATCCCTTCTTCTCTCGGTGCTACATGACAGCAATAAACATCCTGCAGATTCTAAGATGCCTCTTCCGTCCCACTCCTTCCTGTAACTGGCATTATGGTAGTAAGGTTACAGTTGTGATAGATCAGGCTTCTACTCAACACTGCAGTAACTGGAATTTGTGGGACAGGCTGACCTAAGACGGAGCTGAACCACCATGCTGGGAGAGAGGGCGTTTGAAATCTGAGGAGTTGAGGGAACCTTCCTTGGAGGCGAGTAGTTTCCGCCCTCCAGGTGAGATTTATAAATGAAGCCTAGAAGCTGGGTTCAAAATTGTATTAATTTTGTGTAAAACCAACTGACAATTTCCTGTTTTATCCTTCACAAAAAGGACAACCCCTCAAAAGAAACCCTTACTCAACCACACCTCACCATTGTCTGCCATATATGAAGGGAGAGAATGGTGAGAATTCCATGCCTTCTCTAAATGCGGTTTTCCTTCCCACAATTTCACCTTGGCCCACTCAGGATAGTGTTTTCATGGAGCTTGTACAGGGAAATCTACTGATTGATTTGTAATGGCTTTTGTAGACCTTATCAAGGGCAAATCATCTTAACAATCTCAAATCCTTTTTTGTTGTTTGAAGACCAGAGTTAGCACGTCTGTGAAAGGCTCCTTGGGCACCCAGTTGTCTCTGCCAGTAGGAGAAGGACAAGATGGGTCAAAATCAATTTTGATTTTGGAATGGAAGCAGTTTTGGCTACTAATCACAGAAACCCCCGTACTGAGACTAGCCTTCCTGTGCCCTATTCCTAACTGGTTACTGCAGCATTAGAACAGGAAAATTACTTGTTCAACCACGTCGCATACAGGCTAAAAATGTCAACTAAACTTTTCTTCAAGTTGTAGAAGATATACTTTTATCTCATTTGAGTTGAGAAAGTCTCTTAAATTAAACATTTAGAAAATAGTCTAGTTAAACCTGTTTTTAATTTGATCTTTAGATATACAATGGTTTAATGATTATAGAGTAATTTCTTCAGATTCTAGTTCTACTATCCACATTCTACTGGGATCATTGTTTTAAATCTTCTGCATTGCCTGCAATGCTGTCAGTGCAGTTATCACCTTGTATGCCTATACATCCCCAAGGTAGTGTCTTGCAAGTGAACAAGCCAGTGATTTGCGTTGTATAGGAAAGTACTGTATTTTTTTGATTCTCCTGCTCGAAAAACAAACCGAGAATGTGTAAATTATTGTCAATTTTGGTGAACATACAGCATTGTAACAATAACCTATAGATGATGTACATTTACAAGCGGCCTTATGTACATTTCCCAATGATCTTTTTAAAGGCAAAATTGTGACCACGTGTATAATTAAAACACTTTTTAATCCTTTCGTCTTTGCAAGTTTTTTTTCTTCTTCTTGGACTGTTCTCTATTTTAATGCTTTGCATTTTTAGTATTCTGTTCTAGTAGCGCAAGGAGCCTTATCCCATGACTGCACTGACAGAAAATGTGCCACACTCAGCTTTGTCTGTTCAAGGGATTTGTCTTTGGTCTACAGAGCGGAGTATACAACAGCTTCTAACTGATAAGTAATTAGAAGTTAAAAAACTCCTGTGTGTCTGGAAAAAAAAAATCTGAATGCAGGGAACATACAAAAACAAACCAAAAAAGTTTAATAAAAGTAAATTAATAGAAGTACCTAGATGATCCTGTTCTTATAGCCTGAAAAGCGGTAGTTAGCAGGCAGAAACTCTGCATGGCCTCTTCCCATTAGTGACTGATCACCATGACAACAGCTAAGTCACTGCTTAACGCATCAAACTGCTTAGATTTCACTGGTCCAAAGGGCAGGGCTGTGATATCGGTACGAAAATCATCTGACTCCTATGTTTATGAAACCTCTGACTCCAGGTACCCAAAATTACTCAGACTCTAATTTTTCCATAGGCTATGGATATGGTTCTCTAAAATTATCCGTCTCAGTTTATTAAAACTACCAACCTCGACTCAGACTCCACTTCCCTGCCAATGGGTGTCAATCACTGCCTCTTCACAAGTGACTTCCTCTTTCTTTGCAATCAAAGCAGGATCAACTAGGTACTTGGATTTATATGAAAAACAAAAGCCACTGCTGAAAGGCTAACAATTTTACTGTACCAAGCAATGTGCGCAAGGAATTCTAATACTCCCTTGCCACTTATAGTCTGGCAACTTTATTTTTATCATTTTAAAGGACTAGGAAAATGTAAGATACATATTTATGCACACACATGAAGTGTACATTTTCCCCAAAGTAAAATAGTACAGTAGAATGTTTATAGTAAACTCCAAGGAGCCAGAAAAAGTTGTTTACTGTATCAGAATTGGTCATACATTCTACATTTCTACAGATGCATTTGCAGGGACCTGAGGACAGTTTACTATAACAAGATATTACTGTATCTTAGTTTTTCATCATAGTGGTCCTTTAAAATGATTTACTCCTATGTTGCTGTCAATTACGGTAGGGAGTAAAAATCTGACCAGTTTTGAACCAGTCCATCTCCTCATGGGAGTCTCTGTATTTACTTTATTCTTTATAAAAGCACTTTGTAAAGGCTCTACACACAGATGCCGGCCACCCCTCCTCACTTGCACACTATTTTGGCTGTTGGACTGAGCAACTGCTTTTCAGTAGGTACCATTTTAAAAATCTGACAGGTTTTGGACTCAGTGCATCTCATGGGCGATTCTCAGGGGTTTTTTCTTTTCAAATAGTACCTACTGAAAAGTCTAAAAAAAAAAAAAAAAAAACTTTATATTCCAGATTGCTCTTAAAACCTCCTTAGAGGTAATCCAGAGTCTGGCTCGAGGCGGAAAGCCACAGAACAGGGTGGTAATCCCGTGCCTGAATGAGTTTCACGCAGGAGCTGCTGCAGACCTCTCTGAGGTATGTTTTTCTTGTTTTTACAGTCTAAAAGCTTATGAAAAAATTGCATGGCTTTTAGACCCTAAATCTGGGAATAATCCTAACGCCAGGAAGGATAAGTATTATTGTGCCACCTAAAACGCCGCATAACCGTGGCTGAATACTCACTATAACCCCCCGAAATCCCTGGGCAAAAATCCACAACTTTTTTGGTCTTGGATTTTGCTGCCCTGAGGAGGCAGAGCTTTGGGCTGTTGCTCTGCCTCCATTCGCGTCCATCAGTGCTGACCGCCGCCTCTCCCCGGCCCTCGTTGAAAGAAGACTGAGGGGTGGGAAGAAGCGGTGATCAGCGCAGATGGACGCGAGTAGAGGCAGAGTAACAGCCCAAAGCTCTGCCTCTACTAGGAAGCGTCGCACGAATCTTCCCCCGGGGGGGGGGGTGTTATAGTGAGTATTAAACTGCAGGTATGCAGCGTTTTAGGTGGCACATTAATACTATAGACTAGAGCAATCTGTAGTCTCACAAAGACCAAGTTTTTATTTCAGTCTCTTTAACTGAAACAGTAACTTAGCACAATAGAAAAAATTATTTTATTTCCATTTCAGGACCCTTACCTGAGTCCCTATGCAGGTTGGTGTAAAATAAGTGCATGTGCAGAAAAAAAATTAAAGCGGGAGTGTCGCCATAAAAATCAAATTTTCCACAGCAACTGGTCTGAGTGTATTAAAGTGGACCCAAACCAAAACATTTAATTGCGCCACTCTGATACATACAAAAACGAACACTCCTTCAAACCTATGAGCATTTCAGTGCATGCTTTTCATCCTTCTCTTTCCATAACTAGGGTTATACAGGCGGCAGCCATTAGCAGTTCCTCCTTTGCCGGACACCTCCTACCAGTTTGCCATATTCTGTCCAGCAATATGAAAGGAAGGGAGGAGTAAATGTAAAATATATTATATTTGTCATCATGCGGCTGAAAAAAGGCTGCTATTTATTATTATAATTTAGAAAATAGATTTTATTTCTGAAATCTTGTATTTTTAATTTGGGTCCACTTGAAAGTGAACCAGAGACGAAGCACCCTCATGTATTTTTACCATATATATCAGTGGGAACATTAGAGAAAATGCCTACCCTGCTCTCTGTTTCGTTTTTAACTGTTCAGCTTGCTTCTTACCAGCCATGATAAGAATCCCTGACTGAGCATTCAGTCTGGCTTTGCTCAGGAATTATTATAGCTGAGTCTGTGTTCTCTGGTGTCTTTTCAAGCCCAAGCCTGCCCCCTTGTGGCTCTGCTCAGGAATCATAGCTGAGTCATTATAGCAAAGCCAGACTGAATGCTCAGTCGGGGATTTTATCAGGGCTGATAAGAAGAAAGCTGAACAGTGAAGAATGAAACAGAGCAGGGTAGGTGTTTTTTCTAATGTTCCCACTGATTTATATGGTAAAATACATGAGGGTGCTTCGTCTCTGGTTCACTTTAAGTGATAAAGATGCAAATCCTGCACTCAAAACTTTCAAAACATTTTCTGCTGTTATGATTTGGAGTTATCACATACTTAAGGAGCACTGGCCCTTCAGTAGTCAGTGCCAAACAGTTGCTGGGGGTTCTTTTTATCTATAATACAGTGGTTTGCAAAAGTATTTGCCCCCTTGAAGTTTTCCACATTTTGTCATATTACTGCCACAAACATGAATCCATTTTAGTGGAATTCCACGTGAAAGACCAATACAAAGTGGTGTACACGTGAGAAGTGGAACGAAAATCCTACACGATTCCAAACATTTAAAAAAAAAAAACTGCAAAGTGGGGTGTGTGAGTGAATACTTTGTAGAACCACCTTTTGCTGCAATTACAGCTGCCAGTCTTTTAGGGTATGTCTCTACCAGCTTTGCACATCTAGAAACTGAAATCCTTGCCCATTCTTTGCAAAACAGCTCCAGCTCAGTCAGATTAGATGGACAGCGTTTGCGAACAGCAGTTTTCAGATCTTGCCACAGATTCTCGATTGGATTTAGATCTGGACTTTGACTGGGCCATTCTAACACATGGAAATGTTTTGTTTTAACCTCTTGAGCAGGGATGCTTGGATACTACTTTTTAAAATCCGGATCCGGTTCGGATATCCGAATCAGACCTTTTAGATATCCGCGTGAATGCGGATATCTGGCTGCATTATCTGCGGATATCTGAATAAACAAACCGGAAGTGCCTTTTTAGAATGCTTTAAAAACATTTTTGACCTTCAAAAACACCTTGTATCCTCCTACCCCCCTCTTTCCCCTCTTTTTGTTTTGTTGTTGCAGTGCAGCTAGAAAAATTAGGCAGGCATGTACACGCACCAGAAAAATTAGTATAGCAAATTCAGGAATCCGCCTGGACCCTGTTGGTGGTGGCGGAGGAGGCAGTCAAGCGGCCTGCAGGCAGAGATGCTGTGTGGTGAGCGACTTAGTCTTGGGGTAGGCAGTCACACAGCGTGCAGGCATAGGTGCTGTGTGTGGGGACTGACTTAGTCTTCGGGCAGGCCTGACCGTGCTTTGCAGACCACGTGGTCAGATGGACTCTTGACCCAACGCTGTGTACCAGAGATAACATCACGGTACAGTTTTGGTATCACCTTTTTTGATAAATAATTGCATATCTGCCACTGCGGTGTGTGGATTTGCAGTTCCCTCAGGTGGTCATCCCATTGCAGTTTGTGCTTTGTAATCATGTGCCTTCGTAAGGTAGTTGTCTCTACGCGGGTCTTGGTCTTTCTACGGCTCAATTTTTGGTGGAAGAGAGTACAGATGGCATTGCTCTCATCTGAGGCAGACACACACAAAAATTTCCACACCGCTGAACCCTGGGGTGCTGGCGGCTGAATGAGTGTTAAGTGGGTTGCCAGAATCAGAGCAGGAGGAGGAAGATATGTCACGCTTCCATGCAGAAGCTGAGAAAGATGAGGTGTTCTGTGTTAAATAGTCAACTATGTCCTGACGATATTGGGGGTTGATGGCACGTGTCTTCTTCTGAACACTGCTTTGGTCGTGGGCCGCACAAAATCATGTCAGTGCGACCTCGCACAGACCTGCCAGATGGCCTGCCTTTTGTTTTGTCCATATTGGGGCGGGATGAAGTGAAAGGTATGCACTGACTTGACTAATACAATGTGCAGTCAGTCACACAGGTGCAGTTAACAGGTATGCACAGAGTGGTATATCACACTGCGTGCGCTCACGTAGGTAGGTGGGTGCACTGTGAACAACAGGTAGTAGGTATATGCAGTACTGGGTATTACAATGTGCACCTGGAACATACACACAGGTAGTCACTGAATGTGCTGGGCCTGGTAGTGGCACGCACACAGTATGGATTATCAAGGCTGTCTATGCAACACAAGTGTCAGTGGGACACAGAAAAAAAAATGGATCACAAGAACAGCTCTCAAAAGAGCTGTTGAGGGGTGCTATTTTAGCTATAAGAATCAGCAAGGAGCAAGCTAACAAGCCTACAAGAGCCTAACTAATCTTTCCCTAGAAGAGAGTTTGCACTGCAGCAGCTGTCCCTTCTCTATTTACTGCAGGCACACAATTGAGTATAATGGCCGGCGGGGCCTGCCTTTTATAAGGGGGGGGGAGTGGCTCCAGGAGGGAGTGTAGCCTGATTGGCTACAATGTGCCTGCTGACTGATGTAGAGGGTCAAAGTTAACCCTAATGGTGCACTATGGGGGCGAACCGAACTTCCGGAAAAGTTCCCGATTCGCCGCGATCGTGAACCACGGAAGTTTGTCGGCGAACCGTTCGGGCCATCTCTACTCAGCGATTGGAGAAGAAAAGAAAAGCCAGCGATGTCCACTTCAGCGAGATATCAACACCAACACCACACCCCAAGCAGTGGGCACTCACCATTAACAATTGAGCCTCAGCTCGATGGGTCCTCAGGGCTTATGGGGTCATCAGGCCGCCCCCTGCCACTCAAGGAATCCTGTCCACTGTATTCAACTTGATGCATATTCAATTACACCTCAAAAACAATCAGTTCTCCCACAGCGTGATACTGTAAAACCAATTTATTTTTAAAAAGAGTGCAAACTTACAAGCGTAGCCTTGGTGATGGGCACAGAGTTTAAATGGGCTCTACCCCAATCGTAGGCCGCAGGGTCGGCTTAGCTGCGCTGACTCGTTCACCTCCCGTGGCTGCTCCACCTGACCCAGTCCGTATAATCTGCTAAAATCCTGTCGCGTGTGCTCTAGTATTTGTACATGTTTGAGTACAATACATGTGCTATGTAAGTAGATCAAGTATTTATCTACTTGTATATGTGTTTGTTTTTTCCCTAGCATAGTATGGCTGATCCTACTGCTTTAAGCCTCTACACTTGTACAGATGGCAGCATGTTGGTGCACTGGCAATAAATACAGTGGATCCAGAAAGTATTCACAGCTCATCACTTTCTAAATATATTAACCTGCTGGGCGGTCTGGACGAGCTCAGCTCGTCCAGTACCGCCGGAGCCTGCCGCTCAGGCCCTGCTGGGCCGATTTGGCTCAAATAAAAAGCAGCACACGCAGCCGGCACTTTGCCAGCCGCGTGTGCTGCCTGATCGCCGCCGCTCTGCGGCGATCCGCCGCGAGCAGCGGCGAAAGAGGGTCCCCCCAGCCGCCTGAGCCCAGCGTAGCCGGAACAAAAAGTTCCGGCCAGCGCTAAGGGCTGGATCGGAGGCGGCTGACGTCGATGACGTCACTCCGCTCGTCGCTATGGCGACGATGTAAGCAAAACAAGGAAGGCTGCTCATTGCGGCCTTCCTTGTTTATTCTGGGCGCTGGAGACGATCGGAAGAACGCCTCCGGAGCGCCCTCTAGTGGGCTTTCATGCAGCCAACTTTTAGTTGGCTGCATGAAATAGTTTTTTTTTTATTTAAAAAAAAACCCTCCCGCAGCCTGCCTGGCTACCTTAATAGAACGCCAGGCAGGTTAAAAGTAAAAAAAAAATGAGAAATCACATGTACACAAGTACAGCTTTTCCTCCATACATTGTCTGCACCTTCAGCAGCAATTGAAGCCTCATGTCTTTTTGAATTTGGTGCCACAAGCTTGGCACACCTATCCTTGGCCAGTGTTGCCCATTCCTCTTTGCAGTACCTCTCAAGCTCAATCCAGTTGGAGGGGAAGTGTTGGTGCTCAGCCATTTCAACCACTTGCCGACCGCCCACAGCTGATGGGCGGCGGCAAGGGCTGGGCCCAAACAACCGCAATACGCCCATCGGCGGCGGGCATGGTTATGCGGCGATCGCATTATGTGTGACTCAATCAGCCGCCGTTGACAGTCTCCACCTCCCCTTGCGCAGTATCCCGCCAGCCGTTAGGAAGCGCCGGCGGGTTACTAGCTGCCCGATCGCCGTATACAAAGCGTATTATACAGGCTGCCTCCGGCCCTGGTGGTCCCAGTGATCGAGGAACCACCAGGGCAGGCTGCAGCCACCAAGGTAAGCAACCCAAGCACACTGATATCCCCCCCCCCCTTCCCTCTGATCGCCCACAGCACCCCTCAGACCCCTGTTTACACCCAATCACCCATCAATCACTCCCTGTCACTATCTGTCAACACTATTTTTTTGATTAGGTCCTAAACTCCTAATCACCCTCCCCCCCCACACTCCCAGACCCCCCCCCCCCGTACTTTATACATCTATCCCCCCCTGTAATCACCTGTCAATCACCCCCTGTCACTGCCACCCATCAGATCAGACCCTAACCTGCCTCTTACGGGCATCTGATCACCCGCCCACACCCTCAGATCGCCTGCAGACCCACCTTCAGATCACCGCCAAAGTGCATTATTTACATCTGTTCTGCCATCTAATCACCCACTGATCACCCATCACCCCGTCACTGCTACCCATCAGATCAGACCCTTATGTGCCCCTATGGCACACAATCACCCACCCACACACTCAGAACACCCTTAGACCCCCCCCGAGACCTACCCCCCCCCCCCCCGTGTACTGTATACATCTGTCCTCCCCTGTAATCGCCCCCTGTCACTGCCACCCATCAGATCAGACCCTAACCTGCCTCTTATGGGCATCTGATCACCCACCCACACCATCAGATAACCTCCAAAGTGCATTGTTTACATCTGTTCTGCCATCTACTCACCCACTGATCACCCCCTGTCACTGCTACCCATCAGATCAGACCCCTATCTGCCCCTAGGGCACCCAATCAACCGCCCACACCCTCAGAATGTCCTCAGACCCCAGCCCTGATCACCTCGCCAGTGCATTGCTTGCATCTATTCCCCCCTCTAATCACACCTTGAGACACCCCATCAATCACCTACTGTCACCCCCTAGCACACCTACCCATCAGATCAGGCCCTAATTTGCCCCGTGTGGGCTCCTGATCACTCGGCCAAACCCTCAGACCCCCTTCCGATCACCTCCCCAGTGCATTGATTGCATCTATTTTCCCCTCTAATTACCCCCTGAGACACCCATCAATCACCTCCTGTCACCCCCCCCCCCCCCCCCCAGCACTCCTATCCATCAGATCAGGCCCAATACAACCTGTCATCTAAGAGGCCACCCTGCTTATGACCGGTTCCACAAAATTCGCCCCCTCATAGACCACCTGTCATCAAAATTTGCAGATGCTTATACCCTTGAACCAGAGCCATCTCACCCACCAGGCAGCTATAAATTACTGCCTGGAGCGGCAGGAGGAGCCAGGAGCGCTGTTGAGAGTTGAGAGAATAAATGCCTCTCAGCCCACTTAGGTTTCAGTTTACACAGCAGCAGCTAACAGCAGCGCCTGACTGGACCCATAACTGGATTCACTGACTGATTAATTCAGTTCCTTCAGCTCAATGATTCAAAGAACCACAGTACTGAGTCAGTGAGAGAAGGCTCGGAGTACAGCATAAGCTTCTGAGTCCTGACTCTTCACTCTGATTCACTGATTCATTCAGTTCCTCTCTCTCTGCTACTAGTAACTGAGTGGATGTAGAGACTGAGCATAGCAGGATTAGCAGCCAGGCATGGACTGCCCCCCAGGCTTTTATTCAGTGATTTAGGGATGGTCTGGTGTATTCAGGTTTGTTGTTGTACAGCAATGTGAAATACTAGGCTAGCTAATAAAAGTGCAATTAGAGGACAGACAAGCTGGTAAATATACACCGCATGATGCAGAGCATGCCTGGAGGGTCCCTGGGAAAACATCTGTCTTGTCTCTCCCCATTGTTATAATGACTGCATGTGCAGATATGGTGTTAAACAGGTTGAAAAGTTTTGACAGTCCCTAGACTCCAGGAGGACTCCTTTTTGACTTGTATGAGAGACTGGCAGTGACAGGAATCCTATTACCAGCAACTAGTCTCTGTGTAATTTGGGACTGCAATACAGATTAGCTCTCTGCTCCAACTCCTGCTATCCTTTAGACTGTAAGCTCGCAAGGGCAGGGCTCTCTCCCCCTTTTGTGTCTTGGAAATCATTATACATTTTATTTATCATGTTATTTTTATCACTGTCATTACCACTTCTGTATTTTGTATTCTGTATGCTGTATCATTTTTTTGTATTTTGTCACTAATTATGTATCTTGTATATTAGTGTACACCATTGTCTGTATTATGTACCCCATGTTTGTTTCTCACTTTGTACAGCGCCACGGAATATGTTGGCGCTTTATAAATCAATAATAATAATAATAATTCTCAGTCTCACTCCACTCCTCCTCTCTCTGGGCTAGTGCACAACAAAATCGCAATAGCAATCGCTAGCAATTTGGGCTGAGGCTGCCATGATAATGGGCCTCAAGTCTATGTTTACCCACAGGCCAAAAGGTCCCAGTCCTCCCCTGGTAGCAGCAGTGTGTGTGTGTGTGTGTGTGCGCGTGCGTGCGGTGTATTTTGTGTGTATAGAGTGTGTGTGTGTAGTGTGTGTTGTGTAGCAATAAGTATATTTTATGGTGAAACACTCTGCTGCATTACAACTATTTTGTGGTGAACCCATGCCGCAATAAGTGTAATTTCTGGTGAAACGCAGCTGTATTATGATTTTCGGGGGTCTTGGGGGGGGGGGGGGGGGTTCACCACAGGAGTGGGGGGGGGGGCACACCACAGGATTTCTCGCCTGGAGTGACAAAATGGCTAGAGAAGCCCCTGCCCTGAACAGTCATTTTGAGGCATTTGGCTTCTAGACTACTCCTCACGGTTTTAGGCCCCTAAAATGCCAGGGCAGTATAGGAACCCTAATTTAGAAAAAATACATTCCCAAGGTATTCCGTTAGGTGTATGACGAGTTCATAGAAGATTTTATTTTTTGTCAAGAGTTAGCGGAAATTGATTTTTATTGTTTTTTCACAAAGTGTCATTTTCCACTAACTTGTGACAAAAAATAAATTCTATGACCTAACCATACATCTAACGGAATACCTTGGGGTGTCTTCTTTCTAAAATGGGGTCACTTGTGGGGTTCCTATACTGCCCTGGCATTTTAGGGGCCCTAAACCGTGAGGAGTAGTCTAGAACCCAAATGCCTCAAAATGACCTGTGAATAGGACTTTGGGCCCCTTAGCACACCTAGGCTGCAAAAAAGTGTCACATATGTGGTATCGCCGTACTCAGGAGAAGTAGTATAATGTGTTTTGGGGTGTATTTTTACACATACCCATGCTAGGTGGGAGAAATCTCTGTAAATGGACAATTGTGTGTAAAAAAAATAAAAGCATTGTCATTTACAGACATATTTCTCCCACCCAGCATGGGTATGTGTAAAAATACATTATACTACTTCTCCTGAGTACGGCAATACCACGTGTGGCACTTTTTTGCAGCCTAACTGCGCTAAGGGGCCCAAAGTCCAATGAGCACCTTTAGGCTTTACAGGGGTGCTTACAATTTAGCACCCCCAAAATGCCAGGACAGTAAACACCCCACAAATGACCCCATTTTGGAAAGTAGACACTTCAAGGTATTCAGAGAGGGGCATGGTAAGTCCATGGCAGATTTCATTTTTTTTTTTTGGTCACAAGCTAGCAGAAATGGAAACTTTTTTTTTTTGTCTCAAAGTGTCATTTTCCGCTAACTTGTGACAAAAAATAAAGTCTTCTATGAACTCACCATGCCTCTCAGTGAATACTTTGGGATGTCTTCTTTCCAAAATGGGGTCATTTGGGGGGTATTTATACTATCCTGGAATTTTAGCACCTCATGAAACATGACAGGTGCTCAGAAAAGTCAGAGATGCGTCAAAATGGGAAAATTCACTTTTTGCACCATAGTTTGTAAACATTATAACTTTTACCCAAACCAATAAATATACACTGAATTTTTTTTTTATCAAAGACATGTAGCACAATAAAGTTGGACAAAAATGTTTACAGAAGTTTTGCTTTGACAGATTTTATCACAGAAAGTTAAAAAAAATCTTTTTTTTCATTTATTTTTTTTACAAAATTCATGTTTTTTTGATGAATATAATAAAAACTAAAAATCGCAGCAGCAATCAAATAGCACCAAAAGAAAGCTGTATTAGTGACAAGAAAAGGAGGGAAAATTCATTTAGATAGTAGGTTATATGACCGAGCAATAAACCGTTAAAGCTGCAGTGGTCTGAATGGTAAAAAAAAAAAGGCTCTGGTCCTTAAGGGGCGAAAAGACTGTGGTCCTCAAGTGGTTAAGATCTCTCCAGAGATGTTCCTTTGGATTCAAGTCTGGGCCACTCAAGGACATTCACAGAGTTGTCCTGAAGCCACTCGTTTGATATCTTGGCTGTGTGCTTAGGATTGTTGTCCTGCTGAAAGATGAGAAGTCCCAGTCTTAGTTAAAGAGCACTCTGGCTCAGGTTTTCATCTGGGATGTCTCTACGATTGCTGCAGTCATCTTTCCCTTTATCCTGACCAGTTTCTGCTGTTGAAAAACATCTCCACAGCAAGATGCTGCCACCACCATGCATTACTGTAGGGATGGTATTGGCCTGGTTTCCTCCAAACATGACGCCTGGCATTCACACCAAAGAGTTTAATCTTTACCTCATCAGACTAGAGAATTTTCTTATGGTCTAGGAGTCCTTTAAAGAGAACCCGAGGTGGGTTTGATAAATCCTATTAGGACACAGAGTCACATTCTGTATACAATGCCCAGCCTCTGTGTCCTTACAGCGTTCCAACCGGTCCTTTTTTGGGCTCTACTGTCCCCATTAAAAAAAATTGCCAGGCTAGCGACACACAGATTGTTGCTAGTCTGTTATTTACTTCTGTCCTGTCATTCGGCGCTGCTCCCCCCCTCCAATTGAAGGAAGCTTACAGTCAGGGGCGGGGAGGGAAAGGACACTGATGGGGAGCCGCGCTATGCAGGAGGCGGGGGAGCGGCGGTGAATGACAGGGCAGAAGTAAATAACAGACTAGCGACAATCCGCGTGTCACTAGCCTGTCGATTTTTCTAATGGGCAGCTGGAGGAACGCTGTAAGGACACAGAGGCTGCTCATTGTATACAGAACGTGCCTCTGTGTCCTAATAAGATTTATCAAACCCATCTCGGGTTCTCTATGTGCCTTTTGGCAAACTTCGGGTGGGCTGCCATGTGCCTTTTACTAAGAAGTGGCTTCCAACTAGCCACTACCATACAGGCCCGATTGGTGGATTGCTGCAGAGACTGTTGTCCTTCTGGAAGGGTTTCCTCTCTCCACAGAAGATCTCTGGAGCTCTGACTGTGACAATCTATTTCTTGGTCACCTCTCCGACTAAAGCCCTTCTACCCGATCGCTTATTTAGATGACCAGTCAGTTCTAGGAAGAGTTCTGGTGATTTTGAACTTACAGATGATGGCAACCATTGGGCTCTTAAAAGCAGCAGAATTTTTTCTGTAACCCTCCCCAGATTTGTGCCTCAAGATAATCCCGTCTCTGAGGTCTTCAGACAGTTCCTTTGACTTCATGCTTGGTTTGTGCCCTGATATGAGTTGTCAACTAAAGGACCTTATATAGACAGGTGTGTATTAATTTACCACAGGTGAACACCAATTAAAGTGGATCTGAACTCATGCACAGGACACAAGGAAAACAACAGAAATGCACCCTGTATGCATTTAGAGAGTTTAGCCTGTCTAATGCCCCCTCGTTTGTGTCTAATCACTAGTTGTAATTTGATCCTTGCCTTGCATCACATGACTGCCTATGGCAGATAAGCACATCTGAAAGCACAGGCTGTAAGCCTGTAAACAATATGTCTACTTCCATGAATCAGGAAGTAGAAACTGCAGATTTATTTTAGGATTTGTATCAACTGTAACAAAGAAATGTTTTTTGTTTAAAGGTTATTCTACAGTTGAGTATCTTTTAACACAGAGGAGTTCTGAGTTCAGGTCCGCTTTAAAGAGAAACTCCGACCAAGAATTGAACTTTATCCCAATCAGTAGCTGATACCCCCTTTTACATGAGAAATCTATTCCTTTTCACAAACAGACCATCAGGGGGCGCTGAGTACTCTTGAGTACGTACTCCTGGCAGTTTCCTGTCTGGGAACCTTGCTGCATTGTGGGAAATAGCTGTTTACAGCTGTTTCCAACTACCAAAAAACATGTAGCAGCTACATCACTTGCCAACAGTAAAAATGTCACCATGTAATGTCAGAATGTAATGTCGGAATGTAAATCAGGGATTTAAAAGATTTTACAATAGGCAAACACTGACTAAATCATTTATACATAACTATTGTAAAAATTAAGCACTTTACTACATTATTTTCACTGGAGTTCCTCTTTAAGCTGCAAAAACATCTCAAGGAGGATCAGGGGAAACAGAATGCACCTGAGCTTCATAGCAAAGGCTGTAAATACTTAGCTACATGTGATTTTTCTTTTGATTTTTAATACATTTGCAAAAAAAATCTCAAGCATACTTTTCATGTTGTCATATAGGGCTGAACGATTTTAGGAAAAAATTGAATTGAGCGATTTCTGCCTGTAATTGCGATTTCAATTCGATTAACGATTTCCTTCAAATCAAGCTTTGTTCCCCCTCTGTCCCCCTGTTTCTCTTTGTGCCCCCTTTGCCTCTTTATGCCTCCTCTGGGTCTCTCTCTTGCCCCCTTTGTGTCTGTTCCCGCTCTGTTTCTCTGTGTCTCTCTTTGTCTCCTCTGTCCCCCAAGCTGCATCAGTTCTGGACATAGCTTCCAGCATAAGTCCAGCAATGCCTGTCTATCCACTTTACCTCCTGCAGGCTCTAATGCACGGAATACTTCCTGTATGTCATGTGACCTACAGGAACCCAGAGTTTTGCCAAGAACAAGAGTCGGCAGACGGCGATAGACGACGGACAGTGTTGCACTCATGCGGAGGGTATGTCCAACACTGCCGATCAGTGGCGGCTCCAGCTTCAGATTTTTTGGGGGGCTCAAAGGGGGCACAAGGGCTGGCAGGCGGGGCTTACACTGGGGGGTGTTTAATGTGCGGCACACGAAGCGCGCCGCGGCAACAAAATGGGCGTGGTCATGGCATCATGTGGGCGGGGCTAACTAATGTAGTTGTACCATCTAATGCAGTTACATAAAAAAAATATGACGTAAATGTACATAATGACAGACAGCCTTTCACCAGTAAATGCACATAAGAGACAGCCTTTCACCAGTAAATGCACGTAATGACAGAGCTTCACCAGTAAATGCACATAAGAGACAGCCTTTCACCAGTAAATGCACATAATGACAGACAGCTTTTCACCAGTAAATGCACATAATGAGACAACGTTTCACCAGTAAATGCACGTAATGACAGACAGCGTTTCCCCATTGAATGCACATAAGAGACAGCTTTTCACCAGTTAATGCACATAATGACAGACTGCCAGTGTCCCCTGTATATGTAGCCAGGTGTATAGCTGTCCCCAGTATATGTAGTCAGGCTAGTGATGGTGGGCTGGGGGCCCCAGGGCACCTCAGGCCTGGCTGGTGGTGGGCTGTAGGCCTCAGGCCTGGCTGGTGGTGGTGGGCTGGGGGCCCCAGGGCAGCTCAGGCCTGGCTGGTGGTGGTGGGCTGAAGCACCTCAGGGCAGCTCAGGCCTGGCTAGTGGTGGTGGGCTGGGGGACCCAGGGCAGTTCAGGCCTGGGTGGTGGTGGGAAGGCCTCAGGCTTGGCTGGTCGGCGGACTGGGGCAGCTCAGGCCTGGGTGGTGGTGGTGGGCTGGGGCACCTCAGGCCTGGCTGGTGGTGGGAAGCCCTCAGGCCTGGCTGGTGGTGGTGGGTTGGAGAACCTCAGGGCAGCTCAGGCCTGTCTGGTGGTGGTGGACTGGAGCACCTCTGGGCAGCTCAGGCCTGGCTGGTGGTGGGAAGGCCTCAGGCCTGGCTGGTGGTGGTGGGCTGGGGCACCTCATGCCTGGCTGGTGGTGATGGGCTGGGGCACCTCAGGCCTGGCTGGTGGTGATGGGCTGGGGCACCTCAGCCCTGGCTGGTGGTGGTGGGCTGGGGCACCTCAGGCTTAGATTGTGGTGGGAAGGCCGGGGCACCTCAGGCCTGGCTGGTGGTGGTGGGCTGGGGCACCTCAGGCCTGGCTGGTGGTGGGTGGGAAGGCCACAAGCCTGGCTGGTGTGGTGGGCTAGGGCCCCCAAGGGCAGCTGAGCTCAGGCCTGTGCAAAAAAAAAATTGGCAGTTGGCTGGCTGGACACAGGACAGGAGGACACCCACCTTGAGCTGCCTTGACTGAGCCTTCATTCCTCACTCAGAGTAACGAGTTCCTCCTGCTGCTGCCTCAGCTCTGGCTGGCTCGGCTCCAGTCCGATGCCGCTCGGACGTTTCCTGTGCTGTCCGTGGATGCCTGGGCTGGGTGGGTGTGAGTGCTGGATTGCTGCAGACACGCAGTCTCTTTTCTTCGCCACTTCGGTGGCAACTTGCTGAAGCTGCCTGGGCGGGCCAGGCGAGGGAAGCGCGCTGCAAATGTCACAGGACACCGGACGTGGCTGCCAGTGTACCAGCATCATGTATATGTCCCGGGCCGGGGTGGTGACTGATAGCTGGTGGTGACAGTCAGCGCCAGGCCCTCCTCCCGTGTCCAGACAATCCTCCTCCTGAAGGAACTTGCGGCGGGGGGGGCTTTAGGGGGGCTGATAAGTCGCCAGCTGGGGCTGAAGCCTGGGTAAGGACCAGTGTGCCGCTGCCACTGCTGCCGATGCTGCGAGACAATGGGAAAGTTCGAAGCCACTTCTTCAAACTTCCCCCATGTGGGAATGACGTGATCGAGATAATCGCCGCTTTGACGATTCTAAAATTGTGATCTTGGTGATCGCAATTTTGGTTTAAATTCGATTTATCTTTCAGGCCTATTGTCATGGGTGTGTAGAATTCTGAGGAAACAATGAATTTAATCCATTTTGGTATAAGGCTGTAACACAACAAAATATGGAAAAAGTAATGCACTGTATGGTGGAAGGGTGGGAGGAAAGATGGTGGTGATCCTGCAAAAGGTGCATACTGATTTCTAGGAAACCAGCACATGCATAGATGAGCATTTTAGCTGTAGAGGATGCACAGATGACTGGACATAATGGCCCATATGCAATTCACTTTTTCTCCCGACTTTTCTCCTAGGTGATATTTTTAAACTTGTCAAAATGCCTTTTAATCCACCAGAAAGCAAGAAAATACTAAAAATTTTGATATTAGTTTTTTCACCTCCCTTTTGTTACTATTTTAGTTGAAAAGTTCTGGAAAGTTATTTTAAAACAAAGAAGAAAAATGATCTCCCGGGAGAAAACTCAGGTGACAAAGTGAATTGCATATGGCCCAATGTGTGCACCAGCAGTGGACAGGGTGGAACTTGAGATGGGTTTTTAGTACCATACTTACCTGGGGCTTCCGCTTGGTCCCTCAACGTCTCCCTGTGTGGCTCCTGTCCCCCGCTGGCCAAGTTACGCTTCATCGCGTGGATCCCCATTGTGCAAAGTACTGCGTAGGTGCGAAAGGCGTAACTAGAAGTCCCCGGGCCCCTCTGCAAGAATTTGAGCCCCCCCCCGGGGCCCGCTTATGGCCATTATGGGGGGGCAGGATGGGTCGCAGCATGGAGGGAGAGCTTTGCACATCAGCGGGGAAGGGGGAAAGTCTCCCCCCCTTCACCTCAGGCTCTCCCCTCTGCGCTCCCCTCCTGCATCTAAGTGGCAGCAGCGGCGGCAGCAGCAGCTATAATTACCTCCATTCACCACGGAGGTCTCCGATCTGCAAGGGCTTCACATGACTTCCTGTTTTGACAGGAAGTCATGTGAAGCCCTTTCAGATCGGCAACCTCCGTGGTGAATGGAGGCAATTATAGCTGCTGCTGCTGCCACTTAGATAGATGCAGAGGGGAGAGCCCGAGGTGAGGGGGGACTGTCCCCCCTACCTGCAGATGTGCAAAGATCTCCCCTCATGCTGGGACCCCTCCTGCCCCCCCCAAAAAGCCATGAGCGGGTCCCCCGCGGGGCAGGGGCTGCTTCCCCTATTGGTACGCCAGTGGTAGGTGCATTACGCTTCCGACGATGTGTGCGCATCTGGGTCGCACATACACAACAAAAAGCCTGACTGTTGGGTTGACTAGCAGGGGACCAAGCAACCTTAAAGGGAACCTAAACTGAGAAGGATTTTAATTTTTCCTTTTAAAAAATACCAGTTGCCTGACTCTCCTGTTGATCCTGTGTCTCTAATACTTTTAGCCACAGCCCCTGAACAAGCATGCAGATCAGGTGCTCTGACTGAAGTCAGACTGGATTAGCTGCATGCTTGTTTCAGGTGTGTGACTTCACCACTACTGCAATCAAAGAGATCAGCAGGACTACCATGCAAATGGTATTGTTTAAAAGGAAACATCCATATCCCTCTCAGTTTAGGTTCCCTTTAAAGGAAAACGGAGAGGATCAATTATAAGATATATACATACCTGGGGCGTCCTCCAACCCCTCCACATAAATTGCTCCCGCCTTCTTGGTGTCCGGGTAGAAGCTCCATAAGTTTAGCCAGTCGGGGGCGCATGCATGGCCCAACCGCACTCTCGTAGTGAGGAACGCTCTCTGCGCCTTTGCAGTTCTACGGTACATTAAAATTAAGCCTCGCTGCCAACAGGAGAGGGTTTAAATGGCATGTTGGCATAAACACCTGATCTGTTGCATGCTTTTTCAGGGTCTATGGCTAAATGTATTGGAGGCAGATGATCAGCAGGATAGCCAGGCAATTGGTATTTCTTAAAGGGAACCTAAACCCATGTAAAGAAAAAAAAAGTTTCACTTACCTGGGGCATCCTGTGCCCTCGCAGTCACTCACTGCTGCTCCAGTACCCGCCGCCAGCTAGTTTTGTTTTTGCTAACTGCGTCGGCGGGCCGCCACGGGTATCTTTGCACGCATTCCCGCAGGTACAGGATGCTATTGCGGATGTCAATACGTATTTTTGTACATGTTGCTGGTGCAAGGGCACAGGATGGCTGCAGAGGGCTAGTGGAATCCTCAGGTAAGAAACTTTTTTCACATGGGTTTAGGTTCCCTTTAAAAGGAAATAAATATGGCAGCCTCCCTATTCATTTCACTTCAGTTGTTCTTTAAACCATATCTATCCTATAATCCAAGGCAGGACTTCTTCTCTTTAATCATTATTATTATGTATTTATATAGCACTGATATCTTATATCCATGTCCAGCACATCATGTGGATCTAGTAGTAGTGACAAGTGAAGATTAATTGCTTAAAGTGAACCAGAGACGAAGCACCCTCATGTATTTTACCATATATAAGTGGGAACATTAGAGAAAACACCTACCCTGCTCTCTGTTTCATTTTTAACTGTTCAGCTTGCTTCTCATCAGCCATGATAAGAATCCCCGACTGAGTATTCAGTCTGGCTTTGCTCAGGAATTATAGCTGAGTCTGTGTTCTCTGGTGTCTTTTCAAGCCCAAGCCTGCCCCCTTGTGGCTCAGCTCAGGAATCATAGCTGAGTAATTATAGCAAAGCCAGACTGAATGCTCAGTCAGGGATTTTATCGGAGCTGATTAGAAGCAAGCTGATGTTAAAAATGAAACAGACAGCAGGGTAGGTGTTTTCTCTAATGTTCCCACTGATATATATGGTAAAATACATGAAGGTGCTTCGTCTCTGGTTCACTTTAAAGGGAACCTGAACTGAGAGAAATTATTTAAAGCGGATCAGAGATGAAAAACTAACTAAAACAAGTAACTTGTCTATATATCTTATCTAAAGTTTAGATAGTTTACACAGCAAATCTATCTGCAAACAGCTTCAACAGTGTATGATTATTGATTCCTGTGATACAATGAGAGCATCCATGTTCTGTTTGTCTCATTACACAGGCAAGCTGATAGCATCTCAGCCCTCAGCCTCCTCTCCTCCCCTCTGCCTCTGAAATCTATGGCTAGTAACCTCCTCCTCCTCCTGCCCAGACTGAGCTCCCATAAGCCCTTGTTACGAGTCTGAAAATGCCAAGGCTCTCTGAAGCTGTGGGCGAGGCTTGTTTAGTTTATAGGGAATTAGAGTATTAAAACAAAACAAAAAAAGTATTTCGCTTGAGGAATGCCCTATAAACTATATGAAAGGAACGCAATTATGCAATGAGTAAAAGTTTATCTCGAATCCACTTTAAAATAAACACATGAGGTAACTTGAAATGAACATTACCTTCCCATCAGTTAGAGTGACCAGATTTTTGTGGGTCCAACCTGGGACGGGGATGGGGAGGACTGAGGAGCGCGCAGCGACGAAGACTGCGCGCGCCGCGTTGAAAAATGGGCATGGCCATGACATTGTATGGGCGGAGCTAACGTAATGATGTAACAGCGAGGCATAAGAAAGCAGTGTTTACGCCATGATGTGGACAAACGAGACTTTGCATCATGGGTGTGCAGAAACTGTGTGATGCTAATAGTATACCGTAACCACAAAGCAGCAAACATAGCCATCTATGACCATTAAATAATAAATGCAGTAACAGTTACCCCGGACACCAGAAAATAAACGCAATAGGCAACATGTCAGCACAAAATAACCGCAAGATGGCGCCCGAAGCCCTGTACTGGAGACACAAATAGTCTCCAGTACAGGGCTTCGGCAGCCATCTTGCCGTAGCCCTGCTCGCCTGCCGGTGTCCGGTGTCTGTTCCGACACGGTGTCGGAACAGACACCGGAAGAAGGAGGCTGGAGCGGGGCTGCAGGCAATGAACTGGCACGGTGTCTATAGAGGAGAGAGTGGCCAGAGTCCCGAGGCCGGGACGTCCTGCTGCTGAAAGCGGGACGTTTCCCGGGACCTCATTAAAGGGGAACTTCAGCCTAAACAAACATACTGTCACCAAGTTACATTAGTTATGTTAATTAGAATAGATGGGTAATATAATCTCGTACCCACCCTGTTTTAAAAGAACATGCAAATGTTTGTGATTCATGGGGGCTGCCATCTTTGTCATGGGGGCAGCCATCTTTTTGGTTGAAAGGAGGTGACAAGGAGCAGGAGACACAGTTCTAACTGTCCTGTGTCCTGATTACCCCTCCCAGCTGCACACGCTAGGCTTCAAATGTCAAATTCAATATGTAAAAGAAAACAATTTGCACCAAAACAGCAGAAAGAGAACAACAACATCCGAAATCCCATCATGCTTTGCACAGCATCAGGGGAAAAAAGCCCGGGCAGTTTTCTTCTGTGCAGCTAAAAATGAGGCTTGTATAAGAGAAACCAAGTTCTGATGCTGTGAAACTGTTAAAGAAACACCAAGCCTTTTCAGTGCTGCTGAGTCGATTTTTAGTACGGAGGTTCACTTTAAGCCTGGGACAGCGGACCCCGAATCCGGGACGCGTCCCGGGCAATCCGGGATGTCTGGTCACTCTACATCAGTTCCTCTCAGAAGCTCACCATTTTCTTTTGACAATGATCCCTTCCAGTTCTGACAACATTTTGTCAGAATTGAAATATATCAGTTGCTGTCAGTGATAGCAGAGAGGACAAATGATGTGTCATGTATCCCTATTGCTCAAGTGGGCAATGTTATAGTTTAACAGTGTGCTAACCAGAAAGCTGTTATGGTATAATGGCCATTTTCAAAATGGAAGACGGAGAATTCCATTGACCGCAGTGAACAAACAGGATGCAGGAGAGGTGAAAGAAATTGAGGAGTAGACTATTTGGGAGGTAAGTATGACTTGTGTATGTTTATTTTTACTTTATATTTTCAGTTTAGGTTTTCTTTAACCTCCCTGGCGGTAGCCGTCAGGAGCTCAATGCAGAGCAATTGAGTGCAGCGGTTTTTTTTTTTACTAAACTCCCAGGGGATCCAGATGCCGTCAGCTTCCCTTCCTGTCCTCGGACACTCTGAATCACTCTGGTGAGATCGCGCTTGGTGATCTTACTACAGGGTTTCAGCACCACCTGGAGGATGGAGGGAAAATTGCAGCGCTGAATCCCAGGGAGGTAAGTGGTGGGGCTGATGCAGGCATTCTGGCAGCATGATTTTTTCCCCTGATTTTAAAGTCTGAAACATGCCGAAAAGACCCTAAAATCCAGAAGCAAATCATACTGCCAGGAAGATTTAAAGGCAACAGATACGGACTGTGTGCTGTCTTCAATTAACAGATTTTTCAGTTGTCACTAGTAGCTGCACGTGATGTGGTGGAATATACAGCAAACTCCCTGTTTTCCAGAATTCAGGCAACCAGAAGTCTCAACTAATGGGGACCATATTTGGGGGGCTTTCTGTGGGTGCTGGCAGGCAGGAAAATACTTACGGAGGCTTCAGTGATGCGTAGCAGTCTCCCTCTATCTCCCGATGCAGGTCAGCTGACACTCCAGCTTCCATGCACTGTGCCAAGTTTGAGGATCCTGCCATTAACCGTCTAAGAGCGGCAGCAGTTTTAAATGTTCCCATTTAATCAAATGGCTGAAATTGGAATGGCTGTTGTAGACTCCGCCCACTTTTTGTAAATTTTAGCCGCAGTCACTCAGTGACCAGTGTGCCAAGTCTGGGAACTCTGGCTTTAACCACTTGCCGACCGCGCACTCATAACGTGCGTCGGCAAAGTGGCAGCTGCAGGACCAGCGACGCACATCTGCGTCACCGGCTGCAGGCTAATTAATCAGGAAACAGCCGCTCGCGCGAGCGGCTGCTTCCTGTCAATTCACAGCGGGGGGCTCCGTGAATAGCCTGCGAGCCGCCGATTGCGGCTCTCAGGCTAAATGTAAACACAAGCGGAAATAATCCGCTTTGTTTACATTTCTACAACGCTGCTAACAGTAGCAGCGTTGTACTAGATCAGCGATCCCCGGCCAATCAGCTGTCACATGACAAGCAGGAGCCTGTTAGAGGCTGCACAGGACAGATCCGTTCCTGTGCAGCCTCCGATCTCCGGGGAAGGGAGGGAGGAGAGGGAGAGGGGGGAATCCTGCGGTGGAGGGCGCTTTGAGGTGCCGCCGCCGCCCCCCCCCCCCAGCCACACGCAGGCAGGAGCGATCTGCCCCCCCCCCCCCCCCCCAGCACATCATCCCCCTAGTGGGGAAAAAAGGGGGCGATCTGGTCGCTCTGCCTGGTGTTTGATTTGTGCTGGGGGCTGTAGAGCCCACCCAGCACAGATCAGTGAAATCAGCGCTGGTCCTTAAGGGGGGGGGTAAAGGCTGGGTCATCAAGTGGTTAATACTGAGAATTTCAGCTGTTTACATTTTCTCATTGAAGTCAATAGGGAAAATCTGATTGGTTTGTGGCTCCACCCACTTTTTTGGGTCCCCAAAATGTGACGAAAAGTTTCAGCTTCACCACATGACTAAGTGACCCAAGTTTGGTTAGTCTTACCACAAGTTACAAGATACTGCGCTCCACAGAAAAGTATTAATCACAGGGGATCGCAGCTTAATCAAGAGTCACCTCTCCTTCAGCAAATATTCACTAAAAAAAACTACGGTACGCTTCTTTCACGTCCTTGTCTCAATGCAGGAAGTACCCTAAAACAACAAATAAAATGCACATATAGTGCAAAGTACTGCTTTCTTAAAAACACAATCAACACCCAGTGTTGCACTCCAGCGGGATGTGCCACCACCTTAGGGGTTCCCCCTCTCGTGAATCCACTCACCAGATAGCAACTTGCTTCATGCGTATCAAATAAAAGAACCTCGAGCGGCTCCACGATAAAAGTTGTCTTTATTGTTCCAGTTTCCCACAGGCTTCCGGCATGCGACCACTCTATGCCCCGGCCGCAAAACTCGGGGCAGTGCGTCCAACCGGGCGGCCTGTGCAACGTAACGTCAGCGTGCAGCATGGCTCCGCCCTACGCGTTGTCAAAGCGACTCATTCAGGGGCTGGCTGCACGCTAAACCTGACGCTACTAAATACCGCCGCATTGCCGTCCAAGGCGCCGTCCACGCACCCACCCTCACTCGTCGCTAGGCGACCCCTTGGACGCACCTTACATCATACGCATATACATAGTGTTAAAACTAAACTAAAATCATTATAAACATAATAAAACATAATAAAATAATAAAACGTCCCCTGTATAAAACTTATGATAGGACGGTTCTTCTATCCAACATTAGATACATTATAATAGTACTGTCCTATCTGTAAATAGATACATCCCTGCCTAATATGCCACACTCCCTAATCCTTACCCTTATCCTTACCCTTATCCTTATCCACTTCTTCACACTTGTATACACCATGTGCTATCCAAATGTGTATTAACCCCCAAGCTTAATTAAATTTCATCCATAAAGTGAATTTATCCAGTGAATATAATTTGACCCCTTAAGTCAAACCCCCCATACTTTTATAGTAATAGTCACAATTTATAGTCCCATAATACATGTGTACCCCTTTAACCTAACTTACAACCCCCACCCCAATTTATGTCACCTCAATTTTGTGACCCATGCTGGTAACTCCATCTATATAGTGTGATCCCATACCTCCTAGTGTCTAGCCATATATTGCCACAATCACGTGACATACATCACCCAGCTTGTGACATACTCATGCATTAGACCTCATGCATCACCTCAGTGCATATAATCCATGCATCATATTTTACGACCACCTATGTGATGTGATCCCAACACAAAGGTACACCTCTATTGTGAAACCATTCATACTCCCGTATTAAATACGTGCTACCCCACTGGTGCGATCCCTCACTTTAATAAGTGTCATGCCCACCACATAGTGTAAGCTGACCCAGGGTTACGCTGCCACAATGTACGTGGAGCTCCGCTCACAACCTCCGTCTGCCGACAGTGCAGGAAAGCAGGCTGCCAAAACCTCAAATCCAAGACTGTGCAAAAGTGGAGTCCGCACAATGTCGGTAGAATCTGTATATCTTTATTCAAATATTACACACGAAAGGCTAAAACCAGCACCACATGCTGACATGTTTCGGGCGTTACACGCCCTTAATCATAGCATAGGCGCAAGTGAGAAAGGGTGACTCATATATAGAGTGAGGTTACACCCGATACCACATGCTCAAATGACCCCACCCACAAAGAAAAGTGCATATAGAAACACAAGGACAAAAAGTCCCCCAATTAGTGTAGTCTGGTACATAAAAACAAAGTATAGGAATAAAAATTCCTATGATGCCTAAATGCCTATGATTACACTCTCTATGACATTACACAGCAATGAATATGATTGTTGAGAGAGAGCTTCTAGAATTAGCCTCTGCCAGGACCTCAGGCCTCCGCGGTAACCTCTCTCCTGTTGAAAAGCAGGCCCTCTCCTCCCTTAAGGCAAATGCCCGCATCATCATTAGGAATGCGGATAAGGGGGGAGCAGTGGTTGTGCTGGACACTGAGGTCTATCGCATGGAGGCAACTCCGGGATTTAGTCACTTATTCTCCTCTGAGATGTGATCCTACCGCGGAGTTCAGTAGGCAGTTGCTTGTGCTTCTGTCCTTAGGTGAAAGTCTGGGGGTGATCTCCGGGCGACTGGCAGAGTATCTCGCCGTTTCTTCGCCTGTTGTCCCGGTGTTTCATCATCTGCCCAAGATCCATAAACAGGGTTTTCCCCCAGAGGGCAGGCCAATTGTGGCCGGGATCGGCTCTCTGGGGGAACGCCTGGGAAATTGGGTAGATGAACATCTACAGCCCCTAGTGCGACGTCTCCCTGGTTATATACGAGACACCAAGCATGTGCTCAGCAGTTTACAGCATTTTCAATGGCACGACAGCTACAGTTGGATTGCCATTGATGTCAAATCATTATACTCCTATCGGGTGGTATCGGGTGTAACCTCACTCTATATAGGAGTCACCCTTTCTCACTTGCGCCTATGCTATGATTAAGGGCATGTAACGCCCGAAACATGTCAGCATGTGGTGCTGGTTTTAGCCTTTCGTGTCAGGGTTACGCTGCCCAAGTATCCAACATAATGATTCCCTATTCCATCTAAACCAATGTGTGATGCTACATGCACCAATTCCACTAACGTGTTTGTTACACCCTTGGTGACACCACATGAACAACATATAAAAAACATATCCCAACTTAATACAATAATTTCCAAAATCCTATGTGAACCACTCCAGTGCATTAAATGTCCCCACAACTGAAAACCCCCCTCGCCTATATACCACTGAACTAGGGATCATCCACACCATCTAATTATTAGCAATAAAGCAATTGATGTCAATTTCAATATTCAGCCACCTCGGCTCCATGGTACCCAACCTGTGAATCCACTCTGTCTCTTTTCTGCAAAGCTGCTGTAAACTGTTGTAACCTATTAGAACCCCTCCAGTGTGCATGAACTTGTTCAATGCCCATAACTTTAAGTGTGCTAGGGTCGTTATTGTGCACCTCTGCAAAATGAGCTGATACACTGTGCCACCTGTACCCCCTTCTTGATTTTATAAATATGTTGGTATATACGCTTCTTAAACTGTCTCGTCGTGCGACCAACATACTTAGAACCACAGGCACAGGTAAGCACATACACCACATACACTGTAAAAAAAGTGGCGTTGGCGCTCCTTAAATGTTCAGTCTCTGGGTCATATACCAACCCAATATGAGTCCCAATAGGTGGATCGCTGTACTGAGTGGGGGTAGCTGTTCCCCTATATTCAAATGTAATCAAGATGTCTGTACAGCGCTCACTCCCTCCGCAATATACCAGAATTGGTCTCAAACTCAGAACTGTCTCTAGTCTCTGGTACAATTAAACACTCTCACCAATGTTCAAAGGCTGACTTTTCACAGATCAGCTGCATACACATTAGGGATGAACCAGTTCCTTTGTTCTTCTTACCGATGTTCACCTCCGACGTTCCACTTGTAACTCAGAAAAACATAACTTGACATAGCGTAAACCTGTATGTACATTACACTTGTGCCACACATGCAACTGTCAGTGCACCCTCACACTTGTGAGTGCTCCCCTCAGTGTTCGCACTACACCTTCCCAGGCCAAAATGAGCAAAATTCCTGCTCACCAGAAATGTTGGCTGACCAATCAGACCAGCATCACAGCATATAGATATCACAACTTTAGGTCTTCCTAGGTGCGCTAAGGGGCCCAACGTCCTATTCACAGGTCATTTTGAGGCATTTGGTTTCTAGACTACTCCTCACGGTTTAGGGCCCCTAAAATGCCAGGGCAGTATAGGAACCCCACAAGTGACCCCATTTTAGAAAGAAGACACCCCAAGGTATTCTGTTAGGTGTATGGTGAGTTCATAGAAGATTTTATTTTTTGTCACAAGTTAGCGGAAATTGATTTTTAGTGGATTTTTTTCCACAAAGTGTCATTTTCCACTAACTTGTGACAAAAAATAAAATCTTCTATGAACTCATCATACACCTAACGGAATACCTTGGGGTGTCTGCTTTCTAAAATGGTGAAACTTGGTGGGATTCCTATACTGCCCTGGCATTTTAGGGGCCCAAAACCGTGAGGAGTAGTCTGGAAACCAAATGCCTCAAAATGTCTGTTCAGGGGTATAAGCATCTGCAAATTTTGATGGCAGGTGGTTTATGAGGGGTCAAATTTTGTGGAACCGGTCATAAGCAGGGTGGCCTCTTAGATGACAGGTTGTATTGGCACTGAAGACCCATGTTAAGGAGGAGGCCCCAAAAAATATTACGTTCGGAAACTTGGGAGTGGTTTCCACCAAAAAGGCTGGGCATGGTAGCATCTTGGATTGGTGGTTGCGTATTGTGTGGCATAACGGTTGGTCTCAGCGACAATTAAGTCGTAGAGACCAGCAGTGATCAGAAAAAAAAAAATTCTGTCACTGCGGTGGGGCGGGTGAGGGTTTGGCTGGGTGATCAGAAGCGTGCAGGGGGCTGATTAGAGCCTGATCTGATGGATAGGAGTGCTAGGGGGTGACAGGAGGTGATTGATGGGTGTCTCAGGGGGTGATTAGAGGGGAGAATAGATGCAAGCAATGCACTGGGGAGGTGATCGGGGGGTCTGTGGGCAGGTGTTTGGGTGCCCGCAGGGGGCAGTTTAGGGTCTGATCTGATGGGTAGCAGCGACAGGTGGTAACAGGGGGTGACGGGGTGATTGATAGGTGATCAGGGTGTGATTAGAGGGGAGAATAGATGCAAGAAATGCACTGGCGAGGTGATCAGGGCTGGGGTCTGAGGGCGTTCTGAGGGTGTGGGCGGGTGATTGCGTGCCCGCAAGGGGCAGATGAGGGTCTGATCTGATGGGTAGCAGTGACAGGTGGTGACAGGGGGTGACGGGGTGATTGATAGGTGAATACAGCAGAGAATATATGCAAACAATGCACTGGCAAATTGATAAGGGGGGGGGGGTCTGAGGGCAATCTGAGGGTGTGGGCGGGTGATTGGGTGCCCGCAAGGGGCAGATTAGGGCCTGATCTGATGGGTAACAGTGACAAGGTGGTGACGGGGTGATTGATGGGTGATTAGTGGGCGATTAGAGGAAAGAACAGATGTAAACAATGCACTTCGGAGGCGAGCTGAGGGCGATCTGAGGGTGTCCGGGCGGGTGATCGGGTGCCCGCAAGGGTCAGGTTAGGGTCTGATCTGATGGGCGTTAGTGACAGGTGGTGACAGGGGGTGATTGACAGGTGATCAGTAGGCGATTACAGGGAAGAATAGATGTATACAGTACACGGGGGGGGGGGGATCTGGGGAGGATCTGAGGGTGTGGAGGGTGAGCAGGAGTCCCCAGCGGGCAGTTTAGGACCTAACCTAAAAAATAGCGTTGACAGATAGTGACAGGGAGTGATTGATGGGTGATTAGGGGGGAGAACAGATCAGACGCGTATCTGGAGGGATGCAGACATGACACGTGCCCCAGGTGACCTCCCTCTTCAATCATCAGGGGGGGGGCGCAGAGCTGCTGACAGCATTCCTGAGTCTAAGGGAGTAACAATCATCCAGCAGCCTGCCCGTCTCAGCCTTTGTCATGTATCTACATTACAAGCTATTGAGAGGTGAGCTCTAAAGTTTTCCCTCACTCCCTAAAATAGAGATCATGTCTCAGTCCCCGAAGATAGCAGCAGAAGCTCCTGGTCTGGAGGTTACAGGATCTCACATCCATTCAGCTCTGTCATTCACACATTCCTCAGCCTTATCTCAGTGTGCTGTTTACTTACTTTTATTTATGACACTCTCTGCACTTTCACCATTATCCTGCTGGCATCTCTGAGGCCAGATTTAACAACCTCTCTCTTGTACAGTGTAACTCAGTTGTTAAAATGCATTATATTTCTAGCTCAGTACCTATCTACTGATATTTAATAAGTTGTCAGGCTTTTATTATGTTATAACCATCAATGTAAATGTGTCATTCCTTTCATTAATATGAGAGTGGTGGCTGCCAAATGTATTTCCTTTTAAACACTACCTATTGCATGGAAATCCTGCTGATCCTTCTGGTCACCAGGGTCTAAATCACACACCTGAAACATGCATGCAGCTAATCTTTTCAGATGTGTCATAGACATTTGATCTGCATACTTGTTCAGGGTCTATGACTATGGCAGGGATCACACTTGTTTTTCAGTTTTCAACTCGGCTTTTTCTGCGCACATTTTCTGCACACTAAGTGTGTTTCTATGCAGAAAAACGTGTGCTTTTTTCACAACAGCTAATGTAATTGATACAGAAAACTGACAAAATGTACACAATTATCATGCAGGATGTCGGGTTTTTTTCTGTGCAAGAAAAACACATTAAGTGTGAACTAGCCTTTGATTAACATGAGTTTTCAGTTTTTCTGTGCAGAAAACGCGTATGAAAACAGTCAAGTATGTTCCCTGTCTTAAAGTATTAGAGGCAGTGGATCAGAAGGATAGCCTCATTTATTTCATAGTGACTGTTACATTCTGGTAATTGTGTGTGCGTGTGTGTTCTAAATGCATGAAGGGGTTACCCTGTCCAAAAAGGTTAGACAGGATGCTGTTGATTGTAGGTGTAGGTGTGTGTGTGTGTGTGTGTGTGTGTGTGTGTGTGTGTGCGTGCGTGCGTGCGTGCGTGCGTGCGTGCGTGCGTGCGTGCGTGTGTGTAGTGGGGGTGGGGGCTGGGGAGGCGCAATTTTAGTATTTGCCATGGGCGCTGTCTTGCCTAGATACGCCACTGGAACAGATGTAAACAATGCACTTCGAAGGCGATCTGAGGGTGGTCTGCGGGCGATCTGAGGGTGCGGGCGGGTGATCAGGTGCCCGCAACGGGCAGGTTAGGGTCTGATCTGATGGGTGTTAGTGACAGGTGGTGATTGATCGGTGATTGACAGGTGATCAGTGGGTGATTACAGGGAAGACTAGATGTATACAGTACACAGGGGGGGGTTGGAGGTCTGGGGAGGATCTGAGGGTGTGTGTGTGTGTGGGGGGGGGGGGGTGATCAGTAGCCCCCAGGGGGCAGATTAGGACCTAACCTAAAATATAGCGTTGAGATAGTGACAGGGAGTGATTGATGGGTGATTAGGGGAGTGATTGGGTGCAAACATTGGTCTGGGAGGTGGGCGGGGGGGGGTATGAGGAGTGCTGTGGGCGATCAGAGGGCAGGGGGGGCAGATCAGTGTGTGTGTGTGCAGACAGAGAGGGCTGCAGCCTGCCCTGGTGATCCCTCGATTACTGGAACCACCAGGGCAGGAGGCAGCCTGTGTAATACGCTTTGTATACATTACAAAGCGTATTATACGCTTACTGTGCGGCGATCTGTGGGTTAACAACCCACCGGCGCTTCCGGCCGGCGGGTTGACGTCGCAGGTGGGCGGAGCCTATGGCCGGCGGATCCCCGGCCAGACAGCGCAGAATGAGCCGCCTGCTGTGGCCGGTCGGCAAGTGGTTAAAGAAATGTCTAACTTTTGTTTCTAAAGAGAATATAAAGGCCCTCCCCCCCCCCTTCCTAAAAAAATATAAATATTAAAAGATACTTACCTAGGGAAAGGAAAGACTCCATTCTCCAGAGCCTTTCCATTCCTCTCGTCATCCTCTTGTTCCCCCACAGGCTCCACTATTACTAAACTGAGGAGGCTGCAAGGAAACGAGGGGATGAGAGGAGCGGGAAGGTTCTGTACAACACAGCCTTCCATAATTATGGAATTATTCCTTAATTTTTTTTCCGGGTTCACATTCTCCAACAATGGTCTTTGCTACAGGAAGACTATTTTATTCAGGATAAGAAATGTTTACTTATCTGCAAAAAGTCATAAAGTAGTCCAAACTGTGCTAGTTTTCCATTTCCATGGAATGCACAAGAAAGTACAGGAAGGAACGTCAAAAAAATGTAACCTAACATTTCAAGAAAAATTACATACGTTACACCATTGTATCATGTGATGGTAAAGATGAAGTTAGTTGTATGGCGTTTAAATTTTTTTTTTTAGTGGTTACAATTCAGTGTTGCAGAATACTGCTGGTCTGTATGAATACTCCCGAATATGCTGGTCTGTGTCAAACCTATAAATGTATTTTTTTTGTAATATTCTGTTAAAAAAATTCAACGAATTTATAAACAGTAATGTGTGATGTACTTTGTTTCCCTAGAAAATTACAGAAAAAACAGAAGAGATTACCTTCTTCACGAATGTTAATAAAATCCTTCAAACTTTCAAATTGCATCTTTAATTTTTGGGTTACTGTTTAAAGCTGCCACATACGTTGGTGTAGCTGGCAAATAAGAGAACAATTACCTTCTACATTGGACTTAAGGGGGCCACTAATGATCCAATTTCAGAGTTTCTGATCGTTCAAATGATTTTTCACTAGAAATTGGACCGTTAGTGGCCACCTTAAGTTGCAGTGGTAGTGCTTTGGTTGACAATTTTTATTTTGGGTACTCCAACAACTGCAGTGTTTCTTTCAATAAGATGCAAATTCTTCTGAGTTGATGTAAAATTTATGGGAATGTATGCAGTTTGAAAATGGACCAATTTAAACCCAGGTTTAAATTGACTGGTCCTTTTTCAAACTGCATATATTTGCATAAAAATTTGCATAAACTAAGAAGATTTTGCATTTTTTTGATCATCCCTATTGGGCACACGCAAGATATTGCCTGTACGAATAGCATCAAGTCTCATTAGATCATGTTGACGCTTCCTGTGTGCATCATGCAATTTTTCAGACTGTTCTATGTCAAATAGAAACTGCTCTGTCCATATTTCTTGTCCTGCATATGGTTCTTGCACTCCTGGAAATTGTCCCTGCAGACCTAGGTTGGTCATACTTTGTGTTACTGGGTCCAATCACTCCTTCCTGTGTCTGCCCTTCAATCAGAATCAATTTATTTTCGCCAAGTAAGTTTGCACCTACAAGGAATTTGTCTTGGCAGTTGCTTAACAAACACAAACAAAAACAAAAACAATACAAGGACAGACAGTGTGAATATTACAAGTTAAGGACATTATAAGTATAGTGGCAGTAAGCAATGTGAGAATTGTTCATGTTTAGTTCTGTGCTGATTACTTTCAGTCCTAGCAGCTCTAACGTGGTTCAGCATTAAGTATGGCTACCGCTTGAGGAAAAAAACTGTTCCTGTGTCTAGAGGTTTTGGTAGCGATTGACCGGATTCTTACTCCTGAAGGCATGCGCTGGAAGATGGAGTGAGCTGGGTGAGAGGGGTCAGAGGCAATTTTGGTTGCTCTCTTTCTGCACCTGCTAGCATAAAGATCCTGCAGGGAAGGTAAGCTACAGCCAATTATCCTTTCCGCTGATCGGATGATGCGCTGCAGCCTCCCCTTTTCTAATGCTGAGCAGGAGCCTAACCATACAGTCATAGATGATGTTATGGTGGATTCGATGATTGCAGTGTAGAACTGCACCATTAGATTTTGAGGTAGGCCAAACTTTTTCAGCTGCCGCAGATGGTACATTCTCTGTTGTGCTTTCTTGACAATAGTGGCAGTGTTGTTGTCCCATTTTAAGTCGTTTGAGATCGTGGACCCAAGAAACTTGAATGACTCTACTTGGGTTATTGTGGATCCATTTATGGTTAAGGGGAGGTGCTGGGGGGGAGATCTCCTGAAAGTCTATTATCTCCATGGTTTTGAGAGCATTTAGTTCCAAGTTGTTGCTGCTGGACCAGGAGGAAAGCTGTCCCACCACATGCCTGTATGCAGACTCGTCCCCGTTTCAATACTTACATCTAACTGTACATCTACCACCTCACCAGCGTTAACCTATGTAACTTCTATTCCTGTTTCATCTGGTTGCGGTGCAGTTTTCTCTTTAGCTTCTGCAAAAATAGAACATTTTTGTAAAGTACAAAAAGAACATTAAAATATATTTTTGTAAATCAAAGTTATGGATAAATAGTTGAAAATTAAAAAAAAAAAGATACCAATTTTTTTAAAATTTATTTAAGGGAACTTAAACTAATGCAGGAAAAAAAAATAATGCAACTTACCTGAAGCTTGTACCGGTCCGCTGCAGTCCTGTGCCCGTGCCGGTACTCAACAATCCTTGCCGTTTAGGTTCCCTTTAAAAATCCACTGAGGCCTCTTTCACAGTGGGACGTTGCGTTTGATGCGACGTTAACGTCGCACAATGTGCCCCTAATGCAGCGAAATTGGATGTTATTTTGCACAGTGTTGTGTCTCTTGGTGCGCCATTTTCGCGCATACTGATGGAATGAAAACGGCGCATGCGTTACATTTAAAAACAAACATTACTGAGCATGTGCAACACACAACGCAGCAAACTGATTGCTAAACGCACAGCATGCAGCACCCTCTAAATATTACTACACGTTACACACAATGCAACGTGTGCAGTGTGAATGTCGCACAGACTTTGTATTGCTGTGCGTTAGTCTGCATTATAATTTTTTATAATGTGCGACTAATGTCGCACTGTGAAAGAGGCCTTAAAGAAAATAGAAAGCCAGTTACTATTTAAAATTATATTTCAAATGGTCATGGAAAGATAAATAATGCCTTTGAAAGCAAACCGGTTTTCAATTAAACATAATTTAATTGATTAATGGTCAAAAACAAATTGCGTTCTTTACAGTTTACGCTTTACTTTTCCTTAGTGGACTTTTTAAAATGAATTTAAACACTTTTTTTTAGCATCTATTAGCTACTTGATGCTTTGTTCCCGGCATCACATTTTTCAGCGATCCTCACTATGAAGTCTTGGTCAATGACACTACGGAGCTTCTACTCAAACCTTGAAATACACTTGTGTTCCAAGCCCAACTTTTTTTTACTTTGTGGAGGAAAAACAAAATAGACCATTCCTAAAATAAATGCTACAACACAGCTATTTTTACCTGTTTTGTTGTTTGAAATTCTTACGTTTGATATCTTGATATTGTTTAACATTGACAGTACGTCTATGGACACTAATGGCCCATACTCACGGGCTACAATTGTCGCCGCAACACGCGGCACGCGCGTGTAGCGGCGACAGGTCGCCCGTGAGTATGAGGCTCAACACGGGCGCGCACCCCGAACCGTCGCTCCTGTCCCTGGGCGATTGGCGCGGTCAATTGCCTGGCGACAGTTGCCGCTGCAACTTCGCCGCAATTGACGCTAGTCCGTGTGAGTATGCGGACTAGCGACAGCAACCTCTCTCCAGAACACGGAGCTTCCGGCAGCGGGGGAGGAACGTCGGCGACAGCTGATCCCTCTTGCGCGTGCGTACGCGGAGGGACCTGTCGCCGGCCTCTCGCACACACGCTCACGTGTGCTGGCGACAGGCCACAAATGTAGCCCGTGAGTATGCGCCATTACACTATTGACCGACTTATACTTTCCCATGGTGCGGTCCTCCATTGAGAATCTGTACTTATCTTGCAGCCTAATCATTTTTCAAACACTGGGATTATTTTTTCAACCGACACGGTAGGGTCAGGAGGAGAACAAAAAAAAAAAAAGAGGACAAGATGAGAACATAAAAAGGGAACAAGATGTGCATGTGCAAGATGTGCATTCAAAGAGATTACTCTGGCCTTAATGCATCTATCAGTGCAACAATAATTTGCCTTTACAGGAAAAGCAACGCAGCTCCCACTGAACGTTGCCTTCAGGTGGCTACACAAGATTTGATTTTACAGCAATGCTATAAAAAAAAGTGTTGACTGGGAGTGGTTTGTTTAAACATTTTTTTGAAACTTGAGGCTAGGTTCACAGTAGGACGTTGCGTTGCGAAATAAAACGCAACAAAAAAGTGGTAACGCAGAACTAACGCCACATTACCGTTGCATACAGTAGGTACAGTAAAGCATACAGGCAATGAAAAGTATGCTTTCCTGTACCTGGTAATGTGTGCGTTTAGAGGTAATGCACAGCAAGCAGTGCGTTACCATTACGCTACACGTTACAATGCAACGCTAACGTCACACTGAATGTCGCATACACTTAATTGCATTGCAGTAAACTGCATTATAAGACTTTATTTCAATTAAGTTTTTATAAGAGAATTACAGCTTACAAATACAGTAGAATGGTAGAAATACAAGGACCAATCGCAGGACGCAGAAAATGAACTGCAAAAGATCCTAGAGGTTACATACTTTGTACACCGCTATAAACCATATACTTTATCAGACCGGAGAGGTGTGGGTATAAATTCCCAACCAACACCTCTCCACAGAGCATTATAAGACTTTATAACGCAGCTCTGCAATGTCCTACTGTGAACCTAACCTGAAGGGTGTAGGATAGATTGGTTGTAGACAACTTTCACAGTTTTCAATCATTTCATGATTGGGGAAACAATTTAAATGCATGTTATACATTGTAACATTTGAAACATCTGACCGGAAAGATTGTAATTTTCAAAATAAAAATCAAAAAAACTGTGCACTGTGTGGCCACTTTTAGGGTGCACCGTGCATACACATCCAATGACTTACCATTTTATAGGAAACCAGAGACATTGGGCTCTATTCACAATAACGTGCGGTAACACTTTTATGGTCGGAAAATTACCTCCAGTGATAATTACCGTCTTTTCTGAGTATTCACTAAAAATTTACAGAGTGTGATAAATGTTCGATAAAAGTGTGGAAAACCGGTCAATAACCATTCAGTAATGTTGCGGTGTGTTAAGTGGTCAGTAACTTTGCGGTAATTGGCCGGTAATATGTGAGGAAATAAAGCTTTTTTTGACCACTGTAGGGCAGCCCATATGCTTGCCACCCATTACACAGACGACCCAGGATAGCCTGTCCCATTTAGGCCTCTTTTCCATGGACTGTAGAGCTGTGTGCTCAGCAAGCAGTTGCCAGGCAGCAGTGAGCAGTTACTAGGCAGCAGCAAGCAGTTACTAGGCAGCAGCAAGCAGTTACTAGGCAGCAGCAAGCAGTTACTAGGCAGCAGCAAGCAGTTGTGAGAGTTTGAGAGGCATTTCACTGCCTGTAAACAGTGCCTTAAAGTGGGACTACAACTCAAGGACAGAAGGAAAACAGAAATGCGCCCTGTATGTATATAGAGAGCTTAGCCTGTCTAATTCCCCCTCATCTGTGACTAATCACAACTGTAATTTTAAGTCAACTGTGCCAGCTGGCTGCCTCAGCAGAGAAGCTAATTTGTAAACACAAGATGTTCATCCTAGGTCTGCTCTCATTAAAGCAGGAAGTACACACACTGGAGATTTATTGCAGGATTTGTATCAGCTGTAATAAATCTTTCTCTTTAAAGGTTATTATGCTGTTGCTTGTATTTTAGAGCAGGTAGGAATTTCCTCCTCGGCACCTATAAAATTATCTAAAAGACTGTATGAGGTCTGAAAGTGCGCCTTGACATTAGGCACACCCGTTTTCTGTCTCCTACGTACAACTGACTAACTCAAACAAACCTCGAAAGGCTCCATGTTAAGCCTCTTTTCCACAGACTGTTGATAGGCAGTGAAATGCCTCTCAAACACTCACAACTGCTCACTGCTGCCTGATAACTGCTTGCTGAGCACACAGCTCAACAGTCCGTTGCAAAGAGGCCTTATGTTGGGCATACACGAGTCGACCCGGCGGCTCAATTAGCCACCGGATCGATTCTCGCTCGTCCCCGCATGCATTTCTTATCTTCCTTTCGTTTGTCTTCTATTGTCCTCCCGTGGGGATCGAGCACGGAATCGATCCGCCGCGTGATCGGACACGTCGAAAATCATCAATTGAGCCATCAGCGGCTCAATTGATAAGGGCCCGTCGACCCGTGTATGCCCAGCATTAGGCCACATACAGACATCAGACCATAGTCTTTGGAAAATGAAAGATCACAGACCAATCTTACCACCCTTCCTGTATTATAAGAGCCATACTCTACACAGTCTTTTCTATGGAGCTGAACTCCCCATCAGACAGAAATCTTTGCAAGATGCTGCACACAAAGATGCTGTACAGACACAAAAGATCAGTATCTGCAAAAGATCTGTTCCTGCCAAAAATCCATTCCTGCAAATTGCAATGATAGTCTATGAGATCTGCAGATCATCATACACACATGATTTAACTGACATTCATCTGCAGATCAGATCCACCAGGATGGATTTTCAGATCTGCAGATCTGCAGATGAATGTCAGTTAAATCATGTGTGTATGATGATCTGCAGATCTCATAGACTATCATTGCAATTTGCAGGAATGGATTTTTGGCAGGAACAGATCTTTTGCAGCTACAGATCTTTTGTGTCTGTACAGCATCTGTGTGTGCAGCATCTTGCAAAGATTTCTGTCTGATGGGGAGTTCAGCTCCATAGAAAAGACTGTGTAGAGTATGGCTCTTATATTACAGGAAGGGTGGTAAGATTGGTCTGTGATCTTTCATTTTCCAAAGACTATGGTCTGATGTCTGTATGTGGCCTTAGGGTGCATACACACATCAGACTATAGTCTTTGGAAACTGAAAGATCACAGACCAATCTTACCACCCTTCATGTAGTATGAGAGCCATACCTTCACCGTCTTTTCTATGGAGCTGAACTCCCCATCAGAAAAAAATCTTTGCAAGATGCTGCACACAGATGCTGTACAGACACAAAAGATCAGTATCTGCAAAAGATCTGTTCCTACCAAAAATCCATCCCTGCAAATTGCAATGATAGTCTATGAGATCTGCAGATCATCGTACACACATGATTTAACTGACATTCATCTGCAGATCAAGCAATCATCCGCAGATCTGAAAATCCATCCTAGTGGATCTGATCTGCAGATGAATGTCAGTTAAATCATGTGTGTACGATGATCTGCAGATCTCATAGACTATCATTGCAATTTGCAGGGATGGATTTTTGGTAGGAACAGATCTTTTGCAGATACTGATCTTTTGTGTCTGTACAGTATCTGTGTGTGCAGCATCTTGCAAAGATTTTTTTCTGATGGGGAGTTCAGCTTCATTGAATAGACTGTGTAGGTATGGCTCTCATGCTACATGGAATGGGGTAAGATTGGTCTGTGATCTTTCACTTTCCAAAGACTATGGTCTGATGTGTGTATGCACCCTTAGGCCACATACAGACATCAGACCATAGTCTTTGGAAAATGAAAGATCACAGACCAATCTTACCACCCTTCCTGTAGTATAAGAGCCATACTCTACACAGTCTTTTCTATGGAGCTGAACTCCACATCAGAAAAAAATCATTGCAAGATGCTGCACACACAGATGCTGTACAGACACAAAAGATCAGTATCTGCAAAAGATCTGTTCCTGCCAAAAATCCATTCCTGCAAATTGCAATGATAGTCTATGAGATCTGCAGATCATCATACACACATGATTTAACTGACATTCATCTGCAGATCTGCAGATCTTAAAATCCATCCTGGTGGATCTGATCTGCAGATGAATGTCAGTTAAATCATGTGTGTATGATGATCTGCAGATCTCATAGACTATCATTGCAATTTGCAGGAATGGATTTTTGGCAGGAACAGATCTTTTGCAGATACTGATCTTTTGTGTCTGTACAGCATCTTTGTGTGCAGCATCTTGCAATGATTTTTTTCTGATGTGGAGTTCAGCTCCATAGAAAAGACTGTGCAGGTATGGCTCTCATACTACATGAAGGGTGGTAAGATTGGTCTGTGATCTTTCATTTTCCAAAGACTATGGTCTGATGTCTGTATGTGGCCTTAGACTGCAACAGCAGATATGTGAAAATTAGCACCTGCCCTTTATGGCCTCAATTCACTAAGCTTTATCAAACACTTTTTCAAACGTTTGATAATTTACTTCATGGGTAAAATCTAATTTTGAATTCACTAAGGTGTTATATATTTATCGAATGTTTCATCGATAAAAGATTCAATCAACCTATAACACCTAAGTGAATTCAAAACGAGATTTTACCCATGAGGTAAATTATCAAACGTTTGATAAAGTGTTTGATAAAGCTTAGTCAATTGAGGCCTATAGGTGATAAAAAAAATCCTTATTTATCACCACTTATCTGCACAGTTTTTCAATTAGGAATTTCAAAGTGGAAACAATGTAGTCACCTTTTACAGCAGATTTACAGCATGCTGAAAATTAGGGAGATAAATCTTTGAGAATTACACAATGGTGATCTTTTGGGTGATAATTTTCACATACTATTTTACCGCATGCGTTAAGGCATTGTGAATAGAGCCCAATATCAACTACAAAAAGTTTTATACATACCTGGGGCTTCCTCCTGCCCCACCTGCACGGATCACTCCCACACCGCTGTCAGTCTTCTGTATCGCCGATACCGGGTCGAAGTGCCCAGAAAGATACTAGAGGGCGCACTTTTCTTTTAACTAATCTATTAGTATATTTATGTGTATTATTTGCATGTTTATGCAGGATGATCTCTATCAGGTGGCTGGTATAGTTTGCGGATCAGTAGAAGTTTGATCCTTTTCATGTGATCTGACCCACCTTGTAGACACAAATACATTAAACAGAAGTGGATGAACAATGAGGTCAGTGGCCTAACAATTCATGGGACCACCAGTGAAGCTTTGATGGCCCTCCAATGGTCACACTCTTATCTAACCTTGGTGCCCTTCACGGCCTTGGAGCCCATCTCACAAGGGTCATAAAACAAGTGTGGCCATCCTGATCTTCATACCCATAACAAGGGTAGCCATAGAGACACCTGTGAAGTATCGTCCCCTGTATTGCTGTATCGGAGGAAGGGAAGGTTAGTAGTTGGGGGGCCCAGTGATCACAGGTGCTGCTCCCATCTAGTTACACCCCTGAATGAGGTGTACTGTATTTAAAATCACATTAACTACATCTAATTGCCCTTAAATGGGAATTTGGAAATCCTCACACTTCGCTACCAATTATATAAAAACACCATAATATTTCCTGCATGCAACTCCATTAACTTAACCACTTGCCGACCAGTGGATTTTGGTCTGATCTGTGCTGCGTAGGCTCTACAGCCCGCAGCACAGATCAGGTTTTAGCCAGGGCGATCAGACTTACCCCCTTTTTTCCCCACTAGGGGGATGTCCTGCTGGGGGGGGTCTGATCGCCGCCGGCTCTCTGCGCTTTGCGGGGGGCTCTTCAAAGCCCCCCTCCGCAGCGTTTTCGGCGCTCCGTCCCCCTCCCTCCCTCTCTGAGCTGCGCAGGACGGATTTCCGTCCTGCGCATTGTAGGATAGGCTTCAGCCTTTCAAATGACGGCGATCACCGGCCAATCAGAGGCCGGGGATCGCCGATCTGCCTTACGGCGCTGCTGCGCAGCAGCGCCGTATGATGTAAACAGCGGGGATTTCTTCCCCGCGTGTTTATTTCCTTCCATGTCATGTCAGCATACTATGGGGTTAATCCCGCCCCTTAACCCCTCCAGGACTTGTTAGTATAAATTTTAGACCCTCCCCCTTCAGAGTGCTTTTTTTTCTCGTCCTCCTCCAGGACTGTTAGGTAGAGCTATAGGTTTATTGTTTTAATCTTTTTGCGGCTCATTTTTATTTTTTATTTTTGCCCTACCTGCTGCCTTCCTGGTAGCCTGGCCATGCAGTACCTCGCTGCGTGAAGCCCCGCCGTTTCGCCTTAAATAGGCGTAGGTTAGGGGTCCCCATCTTTCTGCTGGTCTTTCTGGGGGAACTGTGTTCGTGTCCAGGGCTTACGGCGCTGTAAACCAGCGTCTCGGTGAGTGGGCAGTTGCGACAGCGGAGCGTTCCAGCCTGGTTGGCAGGGCTTCCGGGAGGAGATGACGTCACTGGACTTCCGGTCGGCGCGTGGATACAATTAAAAGGAGTGCGGCGTCCTCTCGCCGCGCTGACATTTCCTGAGCGGTGGTAGAGGTGGCAGCCGGTATCGTCCTCTGTGCGGCTAGGACCCTCTGCAACACAAATCGGCGCGCTGTACGCCTGAGGTGGGTGCTAGTGCTTGCTAGCATGGAAGAGGTAGGTGAAGCTTCATACTCTGCATATGTAACTGATGAGAGCATGTTTTGTCTGCCATAGATTTGCACAGCAACAACAGGAAAAGTAGCTACAGGATTCAAGGTTGATTACTTCGCTGGAAGGTGTGTGTATATAATGCAACCATAGAACTATTTAGTTCTGTTATGAAATATACTCATTATACATATATTTCTATGTTTAGACTGGAGTCATGGATAATGCCCTAACTGCCCACGAAACAGACCAGCCAGATCTTGATAGGTAGGGCACGGTTAGCTATCTTTTTGAATTATACTGCAAATATTTTTAGAGGTGAAGAGTTCTTACAGAAATAAATATTTCTGTTTTCTCTATCCCCCTGCAGTCTATCCCAACCTGAAGAAGGTGCTTCCACCTCCAAAAGGAGATCCTCTTCAGGATCAAGTAAAGCCCCCTCTAGCAAGACAAAGCAGAAGGAGGACAGATCACAGAGTGGGAGAAAAAAGTGCTGGGCTTGTGGTCATAGTTGTATGCCAGGCAAACTTGTATGCTCTGATTGCTTTTATACCATGCCCACGGATGAAGAACCTGGAGAGGGCCTAGAATTAGAGTTGGGCCGAACCTCCGATTTTCGGTTCGCGAACCCTGTTCGCGAACCTCCGCGAAAGGTTCGGTTCGCGAAAAAGTTCGCGAACCGCAATAGACTTCAATGGGGAGGCGAACTTTCAAAGTTTTAAAAAATTCTATACACTGCAAAAATGATAGAAAACATGTTTCAAAAGCTCTAATGCCTGGAGTCACACCTAATTGAGTGAAATACACTTCACTGCTCGAGGACCCACCCTCCCTCCCTCCTCCAAGCAAGGTCCTTTATACCATTTGCCTACCTACACTAATTAGTTATGGAACAGCTGCTACACACTCTGCTAGGGAGTTTTTACTCTCCCTCCTCCCTCCTCCCTCCTCCCTCCTCCCTCCTCCCTCCTCCCTCCTCCCTCCTCCCTCCTCCCTCCTCCCTCCTCCCTCCTCCCACCTCCCTCCTCCCACCTCCCTCCTCCCACCTCCCTCCTCCCACCTCCCACCTCCCTCCTCCCACCTCCCACCTCCCTCCTCCCTCCTCCCACCTCCCTCCTCCCTCCTCCCACCTCCCACCTCCCACCTCCCACCTCCCACCTCCCTCCTCCCACCTCCCTCCTCCCTCCTCCCTTCAACCCTTCAACCTATTCCCTCCTCCCTCCGGGAGGAGGGTGTCTTCTGGCAGGGAATTATACTTTTTTAAAAGCCAGTATATATCATACCATAGCTGGGAATCGAACCCAGATCACACTGCATGGTGGACACGTCAGTGCATCACCCTAAGCACTGTACCACTACAGTAGTAAGTGAAGCTACCGTAAAATGTACCATTAATGCTCAATGCAATAGAACCATTAGGTTGCTTAAAGGAGAACTGTAGTGAGAGGTATATGGAGGCTGCCATATTGATTTCCTTTTAAGCTATACCAGTTGCCTGGCAGCCCTGCTGATCTATTTGGCTGCAGTAATAATAATAATTATAATCCAAACATTTGTATAGCGCTTTTCTCCTGTCAGACTCAAAGCGCTCAAGAGCTGCAGCCACAGGGACGCACTCAAGAGGCCACCCTGCAGTGTTAGGGAGTCTTGCTTTGAACTCCTTACTGAATAGGTACTTGACCTAGCCAGGATTCGAACCCTGGTCTCCCATGTCAAAGGCAGAACCCTTAACCAGTACACTATCCAGCCACTGTCGTGTGAATCCCACCAGAAACAAGCATGCAGCTAATCTTGTCAGATCTTACAAAAATGTCAAACACCAGATCTGCTGCATGCTTGTTCAGGGTCTAGGGCTAAAAGTATTGGAGGCAGAGGATCTGCAGGATAGCCAGGTAACTGGTATTGCTTAAAAGGAAATCAATATGGTAGCCTCCATATACCTTTCACTACAGTTCTCCTTTAAAGGGAACCTTAACTGAGAGTGATATGGCTGTTTCCTGTAAACAATACCAGTTGCCTGGCAGTCCAGCTGATCTTTGTGACTGCAATAGTGGCTGAATCACACCCTGAAACAAGCATGCAGCTAATCCAGTCTGACTTCAGTCAGAGCACCTGATCTGCATGCTTGTTCAGGGGCTGTGGCTAAAAGTATTAGAGACACAGGATCAGCAGGCGATTCAGGCAACTGGTATTATTTTAAAAGGAAAAATCCATATCCTTCTCCGTTTAGGTTCCCTTTAAGGATTTGTAGCATAAAAGCCAACTCACATTGGCTGGGATTCGAACCTGGGTCTCTCTGTATGGTGGACAAGCACACTATCCACTATACCAACTGAAGCTGGCCTGAAAATGCTGGCCTGAAAATGCTGGCCTGAAAATGCTGGCCTGAAAATGCTGGCCTGAAATTGCTGGCCTGAAAACAAGCTGCATGCTTGTTTCAGGGTGTGATGCAGCTTGTTTTCAGGCCAGCAATTTCAGGCCAGCAATTTCAGGCCAGCAATTTCAGGCCAGCTTCAGTTGGTATAGTGGATAGTGTGCTTGTCCACCATACAGTGAGACCCAGGTTCGAATCCCAGCCAATGTGAGTTGGCTTTTATGCTACAAATCCTTAAAGGGAACCTAAACGGAGAAGGATATGGATTTTTCCTTTTAAAATAATACCAGTTGCCTGAATCGCCTGCTGATCCTGTGTCTCTAATACTTTTAGCCACAGCCCCTGAACAAGCATGCAGATCAGGTGCTCTGACTGAAGTCAGACTGGATTAGCTGCATGCTTGTTTCAGGGTGTGATTCAGCCACTATTGCAGTCACAAAGATCAGCTGGACTGCCAGGCAACTGGTATTGTTTACAGGAAACAGCCATATCACTCTCAGTTAAGATTCCCTTTAAAGGAGAACTGTAGTGAAAGGTATATGGAGGCTACCATATTGATTTCCTTTTAAGCAATACCAGTTACCTGGCTATCCTGCAGATCCTCTGCCTCCAATACTTTTAGCCCTAGACCCTGAACAAGCATGCAGCAGATCTGGTGTTTGACATTTTTGTAAGATCTGACAAGATTAGCTGCATGCTTGTTTCTGGTGGGATTCACACAACAGTGGCTGGATAGTGTACTGGTTAAGGGTTCTGCCTTTGACATGGGAGACCAGGGTTCGAATCCTGGCTAGGTCAAGTACCTATTCAGTAAGGAGTTCAAAGCAAGACTCCCTAACACTGCAGGGTGGCCTCTTGAGTGCGTCCCTGTGGCTGCAGCTCTTGAGCGCTTTGAGTCTGACAGGAGAAAAGCGCTATACAAATGTTTGGATTATAATTATTATTATTACTGCAGCCAAATAGATCAGCAGGGCTGCCAGGCAACTGGTATAGCTTAAAAGGAAATCAATATGGCAGCCTCCATATACCTCTCACTACAGTTCTCCTTTAAGCAACCTAATGGTTCTATTGCATTGAGCATTAATGGTACATTTTACGGTAGCTTCACTTACTACTGTAGTGGTACAGTGCTTAGGGTGATGCACTGACGTGTCCACCATGCAGTGTGATCTGGGTTCGATTCCCAGCTATGGTATGATATATACTGGCTTTTAAAAAAGTATAATTCCCTGCCAGAAGACACCCTCCTCCCGGAGGGAGGAGGGAATAGGTTGAAGGGTTGAAGGGTTGGAGGGTTGAAGGGTTGAAGGGTTGGAGGTGGGAGGAGGGAGGAGGGAGGAGGGAGGAGGGAGGAGGGAGGAGGGAGGAGGGAGGAGGGAGGTGGGAGGTGGGAGGTGGGAGGTGGGAGGTGGGAGGAGGGAGGTGGGAGGTGGGAGGTGGGAGGTGGGAGGTGGGAGGAGGGAGGTGGGAGGAGGGAGGTGGGAGGAGGGAGGTGGGAGGAGGGAGGAGGGAGGTGGGAGGAGGGAGGTGGGAGGTGGGAGGAGGGAGGAGGGAGGTGGGAGGTGGGAGGTGGGAGGTGGGAGGCCAATTAAAATCTCACTAGCAGAGAGTGTAGCAGCTGTCCCATAACTAATTAGTGTAGGCAGACAACTGAGTCAAATGGTATAAAGGACCTAGCTTGAAGGGAGGGTGGGCGGGTCCTCAAGTAGTGTGTTTGACCATAACATGTCTGCTGACAGTGAAATGGAGGGTAAAAATTTTGTTTTTTGATGCGAACTGGGCGAAGCGAACTTCCGCAAACGTTCGCCTGCGGGAGGCGAACGCGAACCACCGAAGTTCGCCAGGAACCGTTCGCCGGCGAACCGTTCGGCCCAACTCTACCTAGAATCTATGGTCAGAGAAATGGTTCAACAATCATTGGCAAAACATAATATATCCCATACAGCACCACTGACGGGGGAGGTAGATACAGCGGCTTTTGAGCAGCCTGAGGGCGAAGACTCAATAGCCGTGGGCTTTGACTTTGCTCTAGTTACCCCATTTGTTAGAGCTGTCAGACAAGCGTTAGATTGGGAGGATGAAGAAGAGCCCCCTGAGAAGAGAAGATTCTTCCCTCATTTAAAGAAAAAGCCCCTCACCTTTCCTTTGATGGAGGAGATTTCGGAGCTCATTCAGGAGGAGTGGTCAAAGCCGGAGAGGAAGGTTTCATTAACCAATCGCTTCTCTAAGCTATATCCGTTGGAAGGTGAAATTGTAAAACAGTTAGAGAACCCCCCGGTGGTGGATGCGTCTGTTATAAGACTGGCCAAACATGTGACGTTACCACTCGAAGATGTAGTGTCATTCCGTGAGCCGTTAGAAAGGAAAGTTGATACGGATCTGAAGAGGGCATATACCTCGATAGGGGCAGTCTGTAAACCGGCTATTGCCCTTACATCTATCTCTAGGGCCTTACGGGCATGGACAGACAACTTAGAGGGTGCCATTCAGGCGAACGTGGATCGCAAAACTCTGATTAAGTCTCTGGAAGACTTTAAATTAGCATCAGACTACATAAGCGAAGCAGCGATCGATATAATTAGATGTGCTACACGTGCTACTATCCATATTGTCACAGCCAAACGAGCCATGTGGCTCAGACCTTGGGCAGCGGATATCAACTCCAAGACCGCATGGTGCAGAATTCCATATGACGGGAAGAACCTGTTTGGTCAAAAGATGGACACGGCCATATCTCGAGTGACAGGTGGGAAGTCGGGGTTGTTACCCCAGGACAGGAAACGAAGAGGTACAGTGTCTAGCGAGCGAAAACCTTTCCAAAGCAGAGGTAGAGACTACAGACAGACCAGAGGACGTCAGTCCTTTCGGAGAAACTGGCAGAGTAACCAAGCCAACCTGTCAAGATACGGCAAACAGAAGACCGCTAACTCTAACGCTCAGCCCGCCAAGTCCTTCTGAAGGTACGTTCGCCCACCTGGGGCCGGTAGGGGGACGGCTTCAGGAATTTGCACAGCAATGGGTGATGGAAATAAAGGACGATTGGGTCACGAATACTCTGAGAATCGGGCATTCTTGGGGCTTCAAGGAGAGACCTCCAATACCACACTTCAAGGCCACATCCATACCAGCATCAGCACAAAAGATGGACATCTTGCATCAGTACGTTCAGGAGCTACTCCAGAAGAGAGCCATTATAGAGGTGACTCCAACAGAAAGATTTACAGGCCTGTACTCCCCCCTGTTTTTTGTGGCAAAAAAGTCAGGCCAGCTCAGGCCAGTACTGGATCTACGCTTCCTAAACCTGCATATACAACAAGAAAGGTTCAAGATGGAGTCCTTACAAACCATCCTCCCGACAATCCAACTGAACGATTGGATGCTTTCTATCGACCTGGCCGACGCCTATCTTCATGTTCCGATAAGACCATCATTTCAGAGATACCTCAGATTCTCTGTGGGAGATGCGCATTACCAATTCAGGGTATTACCATTTGGCATATGCACTGCCCCAAGAACTTTTTCAAAGATACTGATCACAGTTATTGCATTACTCAGAACGCAGGGTCTTCATGTCCACCATTATCTGGACGACATTCTGCTAGTAGCACCGTCCAGACCTCTCTTGTTACAGCACAGAGGAGTACTAATACAGACATTACAGAGGTTCGGATGGCTCATAAATTGGGAAAAAAGCAAGATAGAACCTACGCAGAGAATAGTGTTCCTCGGTGCAGAGGTGGACACGAGACAGAATTCAGTAGGGTTACCATTAGCCAAGTTGGACACAGTCAAGGAAAGAGTCAGAACAGCACGGAGGAGCGCCTCCCTGACGGCAAGAGAGTGTCTGAGACTACTGGGAACCCTTACAGCCACTATTCCTATGGTCAAGTGGGCAAGATGGAACTTACGAGCCTTCCAGAAGGGGTTCTTAGACCAGTGGGAAGGTCAGAATTACAATCAAGCCATCAGGATCCTTCCCAGAATGAAAGAGGAACTGACATGGTGGATGGAAGACGAAAATCTCCTCAAGCATCACAGTCTGGTTTCTTCCCAACCCATCGTCATAACAACAGACGCAAGTCAGTGGGGTTGGGGTGCGCACCTGGAACGCAACTATGCTCAGGGCAGATGGGAGACGGAGTCAGTGGACACCCCAGCAAACATACTGGAGATAAGAGCAGTACTCAAAGCGTTGCAACAGTTTGCCCCTCTCATCAAAGACAAGGAGGTGTTACTAAAGGTGGACAATACTACAACAGTAGCTTATCTAAACAATCAGGGAGGCACGCGGAGTCGAACCTTATTAACGGAGGTGGAACCAATCATGTCTTGGGCGCAGGACAATCTGCTCAGCCTCCATGCAACTCATATTCCAGGCGTAAGGAATTATGTGGCGGACTCTCTCAGCAGACAGTGGTTGAATCACAACGAGTGGAGTCTCAAGACGGAAGTTTTCAAGACGATTTGCGAAAGGTGGGGAGAACCCCAGATAGACCTCATGGCGACACCTATGAATTCGAAATGCAATCAATTCTTTTCGAGGTACAAGTACCAGCAAGCGGCGGGCTGGGATGCCCTGTCAATCCAATGGGATTTCAGCCTAGCATATATCTACCCACCCACGCCAATGATTTACAGGGTGCTGAAGAAGATACAGCAAGAAGGGAAGACAGTATTAGTAGTGCTACCATATTGGCCTCGCAGGCCATGGTTTCCACTTTTGCAGACACTAGCCTCGGATCCGCCCATGATTCTGCCGAAGCTCCCAGACCTCCTCTCACAGAACAGGGTGTTGCATCCACATCCGGAACTTCTCAACCTAACGGCATGGAGACTGAGAGGAGCAGGCTGGAGGAACTAAGTTGTTCTAAGGAGGTCGTGGATACCTTACTCAAAGCAAGAAAAAAAGACAACAAATATATCTTACCATAGGACATGGGGAAAGTTCATCGACTTCCTGAAGACCAAATCTATACAGCTGGATACAGTACAAGTCACTGCAATACTGGAGTTTCTGCAAAAGGGGGTCAATTTAGGACTAAGCCTCAGTACAATAAAGACCCAAATTTCAGCAATCTCAGCACTTACGCACAAGAGATGGGCAATGGAACCACTGATAGTCCAATTCATCCAGGCGGTTTCGAAGATAAACCCTCCAAGAAGGAACTGGTACCCACAGTGGGATCTACCCACTGTCCTTAAAGGTATATCGAGACAACCATTCCTGCCTCTTGAGGAATGCACCATAACTAACCTCACCCTAAAGACTGTCTTTTTAACAGCCATTACGTCGGCAAGAAGAGTCTCAGAGTTACAGGCACTCAGCTGCGATCCTCCACACACGCAATTTTTTCAGGACAGAGTGGCATTAAGACCAATAGACCAATTTGTGCCTAAGGTGGCGAAGGCTTACCACTTCAATCAGGAGTGGAGTTTACCAAGTTTCCAAGATCCCACATTGGAGGTAGCTGATTCTCTGAGTTTGCCGGAGATACTAAGGCGATACATAGATTCAACACAATCATTTCGGAAAACAAGAAGATTGTTTGTAATCCCAGAAGGATACAGGAGAGGGGAGGCAGCTACATCCAAGACACTAGCTACATGGTTGGTGAAGACAATCAAACTGGCTTATACTATAATGGGCAGTACGCCACCAGAGGAGATAACCGCTCACTCCACGAGATCAGTCTCAGCGTCGTGGGCGGCATTAGTTAAAGTTTCACCAGAGATCATCTGTAGGGCCGCGAACTGGTCCTCGCTCAACACATTTGTAAATCATTATAAAGTCGACCCGGGTGCACTGTCCATGGTGCAGTTCGGGAGGGAAGTGTTGTCTGCTGTTAAGATAGACACGCAATAATCTGTACCTATGTTACGGCTTCCGTTTTTTGTTTTGTTCTCTATGCTGGTGTGTATCACCAATAAAATTCATTATTAAGCATTAAGATCTCCCTCCCTTTGTGCAATTATACTTAGATCCCCATAGTATGCTGACATGACATGGAAGGAAAACGGAAAATTGTATACTCACCGTCGGTAATTTTCCTTTCAGGTCCATGTCAGCATACGGGGCACCCACCCGGTAGTACAGCCTATTGTCGGAACTAGTAAAAAAAGCACTCTGAAGGGGGAGGGTCTAAAATTTATACTAACAAGTCCTGGAGGGGTTAAGGGGCGGGATTAACCCCATAGTATGCTGACATGGACCTGAAAGGAAAGGAAAATTACCGAAGGTGAGTATACAATTTTCCGTTATTTTGCCGGCGAGCCGCGATCGGTGGCTCTCCGGCTGTTCACGGAGACAGCCTCCGTGAACGGACATGGAAAGGCCGCTCGAACGAGCGGCCGTTTCCATGGAAACCCACAGACGACCAGTTTACGCCAATCGGCGTTAGCTGGTCGTCAAGAGGTTAAAGGGAACCTGAAGTGAGTAAAATTATATAAAATAAACGACGTAGCTGCAAATTAATATTACATCCTAACCTCACCGTCAGATCCTCTCAGAAGCTCATCATTTTCTTCTTATGCTAGATCCACACGGTGCGTTCGCGCACTCGATTTCCAGCTCGATTCCCGTCGATTTGTTTATTTCCAACATGTCCAATTTGGATTTCGATGGATCGTTAGGTCGATTCGCATGCAAAGTATGCCGAATCGACCTAACCCATCGAAATCCAAATCGGACATGTTGGAAATAAACGAATCAACGGGAATCAAGCGGGAAAGCAAGTGCGTGAACGCACCGTGTGGATCCAGCATCTCAGTGATCCCTTCCAGTTCTGACAAGATTTTGTCAGAACTGAAATATACCAGTTGCTGTCAGTTATATATCAGCGGCTGTCAGTTACAACTGAATGTGCAAGGTAATGTCCATGTTTCCCTATGGCTCAAGTGGGTGATATTAGTTTAACAGTGTGCTGACCAGGAAGCTGTTATGGGGTCATGGCCATTTTTAAAACGGAGGACGGAGAATTCCATTGATCACAGTGGACAAATGGGACGCAGGAGAGGAGAAAGATTGAGGAGTTGATTACACAGGAGGTAAGTATGACCTGTTTATGGTTATTTTGACTTTTTATTTTCAGTTCAGGTTCCGTTTTAAGGGCCAGTTTCCACTAGTGCAGTGTGATTCCGTTGCAGAAATTGCAAAAACGAATTTGCATGCGGATGCAAATTCATACGAGTTTGTATGCAAGTGAATGCAAAAACTAGTTAATATTTGCATCTGTAAGTATGCGAATTTAACCATGTCAATGCCTGTGTGCTTTTACATTGATTTTAAGCAAAACGTATGCGAATTTGCATGGAAAATTTGCATAGCAAAACGCAGGCGAATATCCTATTACAGGCGAATCGCACACTAGCCTTGCAGTGTGCGAATTCTGATGGCTCTGCTGTGCAGACCTTGTTTGCACAGTCCACCACACAATTTCTGACAAGTGTAAACAGGCTGATTGATTTATATTGGCTATGCAACTCTGCATGCAGAAAACGCATGCAGATTCGCTCTAGTGGAAACGGGCCCTAAAACACCACCCTTTTCCAAACTAATGGTGTGTACACACTTGAAAGATAAATGAAAGATATCAGACCAATTTTACCCCCTTCCATGTAGTATGAGAGCCATACTCTACGCAGTCTATTCTATTGAGCTGCACTCCCCATCAGATAAAATCTTTGCAAGATGCTGCACACAAAGATGCCCGTACACACTCAAAAGATCATTATCTGCAAAAGATCTGTTCCAGCAAAAGATCCATTCCTGCAAAATGCATTCATAGTCTGAGATCTGCAGATCCTCATACACACTTGGTTTAACAGACAATCTGCAGATCAGATCCACCAGGATGGATTTTCAGATCTGCAGATGATTGCCAGATATGCAGATGAAGTCTGTTAAACCAAGTGTGTATGAGGATCTGCAGATCTCATAGACTATGAATGCATTTTGCAGGAATGGATTTTTTGCAGGAACAGATCTTTTGCAGATAATGATCTTTTGAGTGTGTACGGGCATCTTTGTGTGCAGCATCTTGCAAAGATTTTATCTGATGGGGAGTGCAGCTCCATAGAATAGACTGTGCAGAGTATGGCTCTCATACTACATGGAACGGGGTAAAATTGGTCTGTGATCTTGCATTTTCCAAAGACTTTTATCTCAAGTGTGTATGAAGCATTAGTCCCTGATTCAGTGAACTCATCACCTGGCTGCCATAGGAGAGTTTTTCACACCTCCATATACTCAGCCCCATTAAAGAGTAAGTTATTAAACAAGCTATCCCAAATTAATTCAAGTTTGATATTTCTCAGCTACTCTACATCAGTGTTTCTCAACATTTTATTGGTATGTACCCCTTTTAAAACCCTGTACCCACCGAGTACCCTGTAGCATAGTAAACGTTATCACAAGTACCCCTTGACAAATATATATTTAATCGTAGTACATGATAATTGGTTTGAAACAATTTCCAAGCACTTACTATTGCTTTTAATTAACTAAAAAACTTATTTGGTGTTTAAATAAGATTTATCATTTTCTAAAACTCTAAATTGGTTATTCTTGGTTAAGTATATCAAGCCTGAGTACCCCCTGGAACCTTCAGAAGTACCCCCTGGGGCACGCGTACCACACGTTGAGAAACTCTGCTCTACATCATTTCCTGCCTTGCTAGTCAATGGGCTCTTTTCACAAAGGGCAGTTCGGTAAAATACCTCATTCTGTATTTTACACTTTTCCAAATTCATTTAAGTTTTTCTGCATAAGGCAGAAGTTCTGTAATTTACCAACCATTCCTCAAAGCCCTGCTCAGCAAGTGTCACTTACCAACGTGGAGCAGGTCAGCAGTGGGGTAGGGAGCTTCGTGTATAAGGGCTGGTTTCCACTATTGCGAATCCGCATGCGCCCAACGCATGCAGATTCGCACATGTAATGCAAGTGGATGGGCCTGTTTCCACTGTAGCGTTGTTGAGGTGCGTTTTTTCAGCGGTGAAAAAACGCACAAAAGAGCCACAGAATTTGCCTGCGAGTGGAATGCATGCAATTCGCATGCAATGTATTTAATAGGGAAATCGCATGCAGTTTCCCCATGCGTTTGCCGCGAATTCGCATAGGTACCAATGTAAATTCACACAGGCAGTGACATGGTTAAATCACATATACCCTCACCTATGCGAATTCACATGCGAATTCGAGGCAAAAACGCATGGGGAATCGCATCCGCATGCGATTTCATCAGCGGTGGAATCCAGGCAATTCCGCACCACAATAGTGGAAACGAGCCCTAACAGAGGTTTTCTCTACAGAGTATCCTGTCATGCCTTTAGATGTGCTGCAGCCACCAGGGGGAGCTCTTCTGCATGCCAGAAGAAAGATTTTCACATTTATAGGGATGCTGGAAAACCCTCAAAATTGTAACTGAAAGACCCGCCTGAAAGACCCACCTGATACCCACCCATCACATCAAATCAGACTGAGAAGCAGGCTGTGTGGCTCTCCCCAAAGGCTGTCTGTCAAATCTAACGCACAGAGACAGCATGGAGAGAGCCAGTTATCGGCTGCTGTGAACTGGGGAAAAATAATGAACACTTGCTTGGTAAATCAAATGCATAAATCTTTGTGAATTGCAATTTGACCTTTCCTCCTGAGGCAATTACCGCACAAGTCAGTAATTTACCTCACTAGTGACATTCATTTTCTGTGCAGTGATCAGTTTAGTAAATTGTAACTTGGGATGATCAGTAAAATCAGCGGTTTTCAGCATTACCGAATGCGGTAATGCTTTGTGAATAAAGCACATTGTGTTTCATAGATAAGCTGGTCTTACATTTCAGGAATTCTATTTAAAGTGCACTTTGGTTTGCATTAAATTGTAGACAAAGCCAAATTTATTCAACCAAAACTATGAAAGCAAACACAAGAAGTGGAACAAATGTGAAGATCAAGGATTTGGACTAGCAGTTACCTCACTTATTAAAAAAATAAATCTAAATTCAAATAATTTTTAGCTTTCTAACTATTGAGCAAAAGCAGAGAACATAGAGACAGCCTGTTCAGTCACTACCTAGCACAAAAAAACATACTAAACAGAGCCAGTGTCTGCACACCCTTTATATAGACATAGCTCCTCCCTCATGCAGCTCGTGGTTCAGCCTCTTAAAGAGGAACTGTACTAAAAGAAGGCGTAATAAATAAAAATAGTTGTTTTTTTACAATATTCATTTATAATGTAGTCAGTGTTTGCCCATTGCAAATTCTTTCCTCTGCCAGATTTACATTCTGAAATTTTCCACAGGTGGCGACATCCTTAGTCTGGTAGGTGCAGCTCTCGATATGGTTGTTTCTGAGAATTCCAAAGCCAGTGAAAAGAATGCCTGGTCTCCCACAATGCTCTGGGAGGAGATGTCCACATTTATAGTTGCAGTGAAGCATACCTCGCATCACACTCATAATGCTCAATGAGACTTTTCAACACAATCATGTTGGGATCATATTTTGCGCATACGTATGAATTGGCCGCCGGGAGACTTGGGTGCAGGATACAGCCGGTTCTGAACATGGGGTCCATGAAAAATGTATCCATGCGCAAGTATTTACTTATTTCAGCTGATTTCGTTTTTTTTCCAATTGATTTGGTAAAAGAAAACAGTCAGACAATAAAGTAAAGTTTGGTCTCAATTTGTATTATAGTTCAAGGAAAAAACTAATATTTAAACAAATAGCTGCAACTGCTTTTTTTCTTCACGGTTGTTATTACATTTCTGTTATCCGACTGAATGGAAATCATTAGGCAGGGGTCACACTTTTCTGCCAGTTTTCTGCGCATGTTTTCCCACTTGTATTTTCTGCACACTATGCGTGATTGCAGAATAATGTAATTGATCGAGAAAATGCACACAGTGCTGCATGGCTGTCAGTTTTTTAATGCATGTGAAAAAACATTTAAAGAGAGTCTGAAGCGAGAATAAATCTCGCTTCAGACCTCATAGATAGCAGGGGCACATGTGCCCCTGCTAAACCACCTCTATCCCGCGGCTTAACGGGGGTCCCTGATCCCCCAAATCCCCTCGTTTCAGCGGGGGAGCGCTTCCTGGTTGGGGCAGGGCTAACCGCCGCAGCCCTGCCCCACACACGTATGTCAGCGCGTATCTCCGCCTCTCCCCCGCCCCTCTCAGTCTTCCTTCACTGAGAGGGGCAGGGGAGAGGCGGCGATGCGCCGCTGATAGACGCGACTGGAGGCAGGGCTGCAGCCGTTAGCCCTGCCTCCAGGAGCGACCAAGTCTGCGACCAAGTGTCGCAGTGGGGGGTTTGGGGGTGAAGGGACCCCCGTTTAGCGGCGCTATAGCGGCGGTTTAGCAGGGGCACACGTGCTCCTGCTAACTATGAGCTCTGAAGCGAGATTTATTCTCGCTTCAGAGTCTCTTTAAGTAGCCCATTGATTGAGGCTGGGTTCACGTATGACATAGCATAAAAAAGTAGTGTTTTAGGATGGTGCGTTTGCCATTTTCTATTGCATTTTTACTGCGTTTTTGGTGCGTTTTGTGCTTTTTTTTACGCAGATGCATTTTTCATGCGTTTTGCGTGCATTTTAATGCGTTTGCGGCTCACTAATGTGAAACACATATACATTTTGTATGCGTTTTTTAATATAACATTTATGCAAATCACTAGGAAGACAACAGGAAGCGGAAACAATAAAAAAATGCATTAAAAAACGAATGCAATACGCTGTGCATATGCGTTACCATAGACTTTCATTATGTGCATTTTGGCAGCTATCCTGCACAATATGCAACAAAACCAGCATTTGCGAAATGCATACTGTAAAAAGGCAGTGCAACGCAGTTTCTTTTGCGTTCCATAGACTAACATTGCTGCATAAAATGCAGAGTTTTACGCTACGCTAGCGTTTCTATGTGTGCAACCAGCCTAACTTTGCTTCACAGATAAGGCCTCTTTCACAGCGGGACGTTGCGTTTGATGCGACGTTAAAGTCGCACAACGTGCCCCTAACGCAACGCATGTAGGTTATGAAATTGGACGTTATTTTGCACTGTGTTGTGTCTCTTGGTGCGCTGTTTTCGTCGCATACTGATGGAACGAAAACGGCGCATGCATTACATTTAAAAAAAAAACATTACTGAGCATGTGCAACGCACATAACGCAGCAGATGTATTACTAAACGCACAGCATGCAGCACTTTGTAAATATTGCTACATGTTACACACAACGCAACGTGTGCACTGTGAATGTGCACTGTCAATTTTTTTATGCAGAAAACACCCATGAAAACAGCCACGGGACATACTTGCAGGATTGCAAAGCCATGCATATTCCTGTTACTGTGTTTGTGCATTTTTAGGCTTGGGGTACACTGGAGTGCTTTTTTGAGCGATTTTGGAATTTTAAGAATCGCAGGTGCTTTTAGAAAAGCTTTGCTAATAAGTGTATGGAGGTGAGCCCATTAGAGGGATTGTGATTTTGAAAATCACACTCGCAGGACATGCAGCATTTTGTAAGCACTTTGGCTTCAATGCAAAGTATAAGAGCCCCAGCAAAGCGCACATAAATCGTAAATGTAAGCAAATTTGCATGCGATTTTAAAGTAATGGAACTACCCAGAAGCACAGTGCCTTTGAATCCACTAATCAAAATGAGAATAGCTAATCGCAAACAATATTAAATCGCTGATGAATCGACAACACTCTTTAAAAATCACTACCTTCATCGCTGAAAATCGCAGTTTCAATCGCCTGCAAAGCACTTACATAAAATTCTAGCGATTGCGATAGCGTTGTGCGATTTCTAGTGTGTCCCAGCTCTGAAATGTGTTTGCATTTTTTTTATGTGATTTTAATGTCTTCTGTGCCACATTAACACATATTCACAAATGCAAGCAGAAAAATATTGCGTGTAGTCAATTGTTTACACGCATTGGGCTCTATTCTCAAAGAGCCAAAAGTACCGCAAAATTTTACCGCTAAATTCCCGCCAGCGGTAAACTCCGCATTTTTTCAGCATTCACTAACATTTTCCGCATGTTTGCCGCATGCGGGAAAAAAGATGCGGAAACAGCCATTATTCATGCGGGAATCATGCGGTAAAAAGGTTGCATGAAAAAGTGTTTAAAAAAAAAATTAAAAGTCCAGCAAGCACAGCCCTTAAGCCTCCACACTTCATTAAAGTCAATGGGATTCGGAATATATCACCTACTACTTGTAGGTGATAAAAAACCGGTAATTAACGACGAAATGATGCGCCTGAACATTTTTGAGAATTGATCTTTTATTGCGGAAAATACCGACTTTTTCGGAAAGTTTTCCGCATGAATCCCGCACTTTTACCACACTTTTTCCGCATGCGGGAAAAACATGCGGAAAATTTAGAGAATGCAAACTTGACGGTATTTTGGGTGCAAACTTCCCGCATGTACTTTACCGCATGCGGGAAGTCTTTGAGAATAGAGCCCAATGACATTGCAATACAAAAAACGCAGACATGCAGTTGGCACATAGAGATACATTGGGCTCTATTCACAATAAGCAGTTTGGTAAGTTTTTTGGGGAGGTAAAATACCTAATACTGTATTTTACACTTTTCTTTTTCCAAATTCATAAAAGTTTTCTCCCATGAGGCAGAAGTTCGGTAATTTGCCGAACAAACTGCCTCAATTCACTAAGCCCTGGTCGGTAAGTGTCACTTATCAGCCTTCTAGTAGGGCAGCAGGCAGGGAGCTGTGTGTGTGACTCACAGGTTTTCTGTCCTGTGCATACTGTCATCCATTTAGATGTGCTGCAGCCACCAGGGGGAGCTCTTCTATGTGACACAAGACAAGACAAATGACATTTATATTGCGCTTTTCTCCTTGCGGACTCAAAGCGCCAGAGCAGAGCTGCAGCCACTAGGGCGCGCTCTATTGGCAGTAGCAGTGTAAGGGAGACTTGCCAAAGGTCTCCTACTGAATTAGTGCTGGCTTACTGAACAGGCAGAGCCGAGATTCGAACCCTGGTCTCCTGTGTCAGAGGCAGAGCCCTTAACCATTACACCATCAGCCAATGTGCTACAATATAAATATGCACATCTAAAGGGATGCCTGCAGAGTTGTAGCTCGTCTCTGCTTTGATACACTGAAATACCCACCGGCATCCCTATTGCATCCAATCACAGGGAGAAGCAGGCTGTGTGGCTCTCCCTATTGGCTGCCTGGCTCTCCCGAGAGGCTGTCTGTCAAGTTACCGCACAGAGACAGCATGGGGAGAGTAGTTTATCGGCTGCTGTGAGCAGGTGAAAAATACCGAACAGTTTTGGCCGGTAAATAAGATGGAAATCTTTGTGATTTGACATTTCTTAACGTTTCCTGAGGTAATTAACGCACAAGTGAGTAATTTACCTCACTAGTCGGGAACTCTGATTTTCTGTGCGGTAACAGGTTTAGTGAATTGTGACTTGGGAAGGTGATCGGTAAAATTAGCTGTTGTAATGCTTCGTGAATAGAGCCCATTCTTTGCTTTTTTATGTAGGTTTTTGTATTGTGGGAAAACAAATTTGATTTTCCCAAGTGTGACACCTACCCTAAACATGAGAACTGGTCTAAATAAAGTCCAATGGAAAAAAAAGTCTGCATAAGGGCTGGTGCACACCAAAAACCACTATTGGATCTGAAAACGCTAGCGGTTTTTGAAGCTGTTTTTCAGAGCGAGTCTAGGCATGTTTCGAGAGACTTTCTGATCCGTTTTTGTGTAGCAGATTTGATATTTTGTTATAGTAAAGCTGTAACCGAACAGCTTCTGTAACAAAAACGCTTGGAAAATCGCTCTGATCTAGCGTTTTTCAGAGCAGCTTTCCACTTTCCTATACTTAACATTGAGGCAGAAACGCCTTTCGAAATCTTAAAAATGCTGCAGCCCCTGAGTTTGCGTTTGGGGGAAAAACGAGCCGCTCTGGTGTGCACCATCCCATTCACCTTCATTAGCCAAGCGGGTTTTCCTGGTTAAAAAATGCTCAGAACCGCTCTTGGTGTGCACCAGCCCTTGTTGTGTTGATTAACTGTGATCAGGTGGCACAAGATACAAGGATGTGAATACAATGGCCATTCATGATGAGTTACCACATTCAGTACCGAAATGTCGGAAAGTGACCGATTGAAATATGACCATGGTCACATTCACAATGTGTTCCACCTGACATTACCACGAAAAAGTGTGGAAAAAAGTGATGAAATCGTTATTTTAGACTTATGTTCCCGCAAAAATTCAAATTCATAATGAAAAAAAGAGCGCACTGTTTCATTGTTAATTACTGTTTTTTATCATCTGTATGTACCTGGCGCTATATTTCACTTCATATCCAATTTGCGCAGTGTTTGCTGGACTGGATTTTTTCACTGAAAATTATATTTTACGCACTTTTAATTTGTATTAAACTTTTTATTTTTAACAAACGTTTAATGACTTTTTTTTACTATTACCACTATGTTAGCACACTGTTTTTACCTTTATTCACACTCGGTAAGATTTTGGTAAATGTGGAAAAAAGAGTAATTACAGTTGTCAGTAATCTTTTGTTACAAATGTATTTACTGCACATTGTATTGTGAATGCAAGCCATTGGGTATCATTCATAAACAGGCTGTCGGTAGTGCGGGAAAACACCGTTCTTCTCCGCAACCGGTAATTAAGACTTCTGGGTGGCCATTCATAAAGAAGTCTGCCTGTTGCGGAAGAAGTGCGGAGGTTTTCTGGAGGAAGCTGGCGGCAGCGTGGCGGAAGACATGCGGAAACTTAAAAGCTGCCCGATTCCCTCCCTGCGCTGCTCTGTCTGATGCTGCTTGGGAGGTCCCTCCCATTCATTTATATGTATTCCGCCCGCCTATCGCTACTGTCGAGCAAGCGGTATTTTCCTTCCGGATACCGCTTGCTCTAATCTTTATGAATGGATGTGTTTGTTACTTTTTCTAGATTAATCTAGAAAAACTCCGCACAAGGCGGAAATGTATCGCTCTGTCACCTTTTCATGCGGAAAGAGCCTTTATGAATGGGGCTTATGCTGAGTGGTCGGGAAAGTCACCGGTGTTAAGCATTTCCGCATGCGGAAATGCTTTATGAATGATACCCAATGACTTTAGTTGTGGCACCTCCCACATGCATTCCAATTGGTTTGCTGCCAGAAGGGTGGGGAGGGATGTTGCTAAGCAGCTGAACCAATGATTTTTTACAAGGGAGGAGTTATATCTATATAAAGGTTGTGTGTCTAAACTTCCATTTGTTTTACTGAGTTGAGTAAAGGCTAAGCAGGCTAGAAAACTGAGTGGTAGTAATCTGTATGAAAGTTTATTTTCTGTTTGTTTTTAATAGTTTTATTTTTCTTTTCAAAGCAGTTAGGAAAGTGAGTTAATCAGATTTTTTTTTTTTAAGGCATACCAATTTTATTACATGTGCTTTAATTGCAAGTTGCTTTTGCTAATCCTATCCAGAAATGTAATTAGACTATTTAATAAACTGTGCTATTAGAAAAGTCACTCACAAACCTATGCTGCTGCTCCTGCCAGATTAGTTTTTATTTTATTCTTCATAAACAAGATTTTTTTTTTCTGTATACAATGTGCAGCTAGTTTAAGTTCTAGCAGGCCAAGTAATAGGGAAAGGGAAGAGTAATTTGTCATGTACACTTTCTAAACTTAAGACATAAATGCATATTCAAGTAGGCAATGGCTATCATTCATAAAGAATTTCTGCATGCGGAAAAGCTGAAAACAGCTAAATTTACCGAGCACTTAGCAAACTGTCTATTCATAAAAGCTGTTTCCGCACGAAAAGCTACAATTACCGAGCAGGGAGATAAATTACCGCCTTGTGCGGTGATTATGTTAACACATGTCACCATATGTCAATTCATAAAGATTAGAGCAAGTGGTGTCAGCACGGAGATTACCGCTTCCTTCGCAGAGCCGATAAGCATGCAGAGAACAGTTAAGCTAATGAGACAGACCTCCCAGGTGGCAGCAGTGAGCAGAGCAAAAAAGGCATTCTGGAATACCAAGGCTGTGTTTTTAACCCCTTGGGTTTTCAGATTTATTTCACATCACAAAGCCTGCATGTGTAACTTTTTTTGAAGTTCTTCTAAGCTGTGGCAATTAAATACATTGTTTAGAAAGACTAATAGACTGATTCAGGGCAAACAGAGGCAGTTAAAAAAAAAATGCACATGTAAAGGGATGCTGGGGCTGCCTCTTCTATAGTAACGCTGTCTCTGGAGGAGAAAATGTATCAACTCGGCAGCGTCTAGTGTTTCCACAAGCCTACCGCCTGCCTAGAGCCAGCCTAGTTCAGGAAAATACTGCAGTGCTATCGCAACTGTAAACATTTTTATGAATGAGCACACAGAAGTCCAAAATACCGAATGCGGTATTTTCCCACTGTTTTTTTTTTTTTTTTTTTTTTTTTTTACCGCACTGCTTTTATGAATGATACCCAATGTCTGTTATCAGATGGTCAATGATATGCAAATGCTGGCTTTTTAGGTCAGTTTTAGGCCTCTTTTCTGCGGACTGTTGATAGGCAGTGAAATGCCTCAAGCTCTCACAACTGCTTGTTGCTGCCTGGTAACTGCTTGCTGAGCACAGAGTTCAACAGTCTGTGGAAAGGAGGCCTAATGCAGGTTCTATGCAGTTTGAAATGAAGCCATATCTCCCAACTTTTTGAGATGAGAAAAAGGGACACTTAAGCCATGCCCCTGCCACACCCCTGGCCATGCCCTCACCACGACTCTAGCCACGCATACTATAAAGATTTCATAAGAAACATATGTTGTTTTATAATTCAAACACTGGTCCTTTCTATCCTGGTTCATTTTCTTTCATACGAACATTTTAAAATTAGTAATATATCAATTTAAAGGTTGGGAATAAAGCTACTTAAACACATTTTTAGTATAGAAATATATATATTTACATAGAAAGAGGGGCAAAGTCCTGAAAGAGGGACAAATGAGGGTGAAAGAAGGACAGAGGGACAGGGCTCCCAAAGAGGGACTGTCCCTCCGAAAAAGGGACAGTTGGGAGCTATGATGAAGCCAATCAGTAGTGTGTTAAGCCCAAAAGCATTTGTATGCAAACTGGAATCAGTACCTCATTGAATAGTGCTAGTCTAGTTTAAGGTGGCCACACGCCATGCAAGTGTTTTTTTTTTTTATAAATGTATTTTCAACTCAAGGATTACAGTCAATTTTTCTAATTGTAAAATTAAAAAAAAAAATCTAACCCATGTACCAGGTGTTTAATTTTTTACCCCCAATTATGAAAAAAATTGCTTGGGTAGTATTCCTGATCAACTTGATTAAAAAAAGTGGAAAATATTATTGCATTTCTTACTTGAATAAAAAGCTTCCTTTTTTTTTTGGGGGGGGGGGGGGGGGGGGAATCTGAATAAAATCAAATTTCTGTATAGCTATCATGTGAAAGGCTACTTTTAGGCTACTTTCACAGTGGGAAGTTGCGTTTTGATGCGATGTTAAAGTTGCAACGCAAACAATGCAACGTCCCAAAAATGTCAACGCAACTCTATGCCCTGTTATTGTTGCATACAGTAGAGCATACAGGCAATGAAGTGTGCTTCCAGGTCATTACTGAGCATGTGCAAACAGTCTGTACCGCTAGTTTAGTGCGGGAATTCCCCGACCTATTATCGCAAGTGTAAACATTTTTATGAATTGGCACACAAGACTAAAATACCGAATGCGGTATTTTCCCTCCAAGATTTTTTTTCCCCCGCAAATATTTTATGAATAGAGCCCAACGTGTGCACTGTGAATGTTGCACAGACTTAGTATTGCTGTGCGTTTGTCCACGTTTAAAACATTTTCTAACGTGGGACTTTTAACGTCGCACTGTGAAAGAGGCCTAAAGGTGCCCATTAACGGTACCTTTTTTTTTGTTTTTGTTTTTTTATTCAGATTCATTCTTTTGATTCAATTTGAACGATCAAAACTAATTGGAAGTCATTTATCGGTTGTTCCCATTAATGAAATGAATTAAGGTTTTACATTACAATTCAATCATAAAATTAACCTTTTCCAATTGACCAAAGAATTGTTTCACATCGATCTGTGCTGCACAGTGCAGTTCTCTATACAATTTGATCATAAAAATTGTGGTAAGATTGAATCTGAAGGAAAAACTTAATCTTTGCAAAATTAAGTGTTGTGATTGGCTGAATAGGGTGGGCATAGTTTACTACAACCTATCTGAAACCTTGGAGGTCAAGAGGGTGCTGGCCACCTACTTGAATTTTCCTTGTTTCCTGCTGGGTCCCCTGAATGAGACTAGCGCCCAGCCTCCTGGCTGGCGTCTACAAGCATTTGGCTGCAATTCCTGTTTGGCACATGGTGGCGTTATCTGGCAGCAAGAACCTCATGTCAGGTTTGAGCACTGCATGCACCCTTAGGCTGGATCGACACTATGGCTATCATAAAGTGTTTCCGCATGCGGTAATGCACAAAAAAGCTGACTTTACCGAGCACTTAGCAAAAATTAAATTCATAAAAGCAGCTACCACATGAAAAGTGAGTTAACTTACCGACTTGTGCTGTAATTACCTCAACACATGTCAATAAATGTCAATTCATAAAGATTAGAGCAGGCAGTAATGGCATGAAGAATACCGCCTGCTTTGAAGAGGTGATAAGAGCAAAGTTAATGGAGACTCTCAAACAGTCATCTCCCCAGGCAGCAGCAGCGAGAGTGGAACAAACAAGGCTTCCCTTTAATACCTTAGGCTGTGTTTAACCTCCTTGGGTTCCTGCTTCTAAGATATTGATGGTGTATTTTACATCAGAAGCCTGGCATGTGTAAAGTTTTGAAGTTCTTCTACACTGTGGCAATTAAAGGGACTCCGAGCACCTCCCATAGGTATGCCTTTAAGACTCCGACCAGTACTGCAAAGTACTTAAAGATGCATACCTTTCTGTAGCTTGTGCTCTCCTCCTTTAATTTGGTGCCTGAATCGCCATACTACACCAATTAGTTTTCCTTTTAGATTTCAATTTTAAAAAGCGTGGCTGCCATCTTGGCTATGTTATAACTTCTGGGTCACCCCTGTCTTCTGTTAAAGTGCATCACTAATGAAGCAGGAAGAGGAAGTGACACACATGGCCATTGCAAGAGGCTCCTCCAGAGTGGTCATAGCACGACTTTGTTGAAGTTGTCTGGCTTAAAGGCATACCCATGAGAAGTGCTCGGAGTCCCTTTAGGCTACTTTCACAGTGGGACGTTGCATTTTGATGCAATGTTAAAGTCGCAATGCAAACAACGCGACGTCCCAAAAATGTCACCAACTCTATGCCCTATTATCGGCGCATACAGTAGGGCATACAGGCAATGAAAAGTGTGCTTCCTGGTCATTACTGAGCATTTGCAAACAGTCCAAAGCAGTTAACGTGTATAACGCACACCATGCAGCACTTTCTAATGCTACACGTTACACACAAACACAACGTGTACTGTGAATGTTGCACAGACTTTAGTATTGCTGTGCGTTAGTCCATGTTAAAACATTTTCTAACGTGCGACTAACGTTGCACTGCGAAAGAGGCCTTAAGTAGATTGTTAAAGACTAATAGACAGATACAGAGAAGATTCAGGGCAAGCCAAGGCAGAATAACAAAGATGCCCATCTAAAGGGAAGTTGGGATGCCTCTTTTATTGTAATGCTGTCTCAGCACGAAGAACAGGAATGTAGCAATGTTGTAACAATGTTACCGACAGTTGGGTTTCGGTAAAACACCGTACTTCTATCACAGCTGTGTTTTTTTTTTTTCTATGAATTGGCACACAAGTCTAAAATACTGAATGCAGTATTTTCCCAACCAGATTTTGTTGCGTATAGCGCTTGCTAAGCGCTTGATAAAATATCGCTCCTATTCACTTTAATTAAAATAGCGGTAAAAATGGCATTTTACGGAAATACTTTTTTCTTTTTTAAATAAAAAAACCCCTTTAAATTTAACAAATGTCACAGCAGCAATCAGATGCCACCAACAAAAAGCTCTGTTGGTGGCAAGAAAAGGAGGGCAGATTCATTTTGCTGCTAAGTTGTATGCTGTGCAGCAAGCTGTTAAAGCTGCAGTGTGTTCAATTGTAAAAAATTGCCTGGTCACTAGGGGCTGGCCCGGACTGGCCAGGGGGGAAGGGGGCATTCTCCCCAGGCCTCCTTTCATTCAGTGATTTAGGGCTGGTCCATTGTCTGGTGTATTCAGGTTTGTTGTAAGGCAATGTGAAACACTAGACTAGCTGATAAAAGTGCAATTAGAGGGCAGGCAAGCTGGTAAATATGCAGAGCTTGCCTGGAGGGCCTGTGGGCAAACATCTGTCTAGTCTCTCCCAATTGTGATGACTGCATGTGCAGATAAGGTGTTAAACAAGTTGAAAAGTTTTTGACAGTCCCTAGACTCCAGGCTGCTTTCTGACTCATGTGAGAGACTGGCAGGGACAGGAGTCCTATTACAGGTAAGTAGCCTCTGTGATGTGGGACTCCAATACAGATGAGCCCTCTGCTCCATCTCAGGCTATTCTCAATTTTCTTTCCACTCCTCTCTGGGCTAGTGCAACGCCAAAATCGCAATGGCAATTGCTAGCAATTTGTGAGTGCGATTTTCTGAATCGATTTTTATTTCAGAGCGAATTTTTTTTTTTTTCTATGAATCGCTCAAAAAAGCTACATGCGGAGTGTTTGTAATCACAACGCTGCTGTGAGAACACTGTCATAGGGTAACATTAGCCGAGCGCTTTTTAAATCGCTGTTTTGAAAAACACTCAGAAGCCCTCTTGGTGTGCACCAGCCTCCCTCATTCACCTTTGTTTCCCTCTTCCCCTAGTGCTGGCTGGCTGTGTCTTCTTGTCATACAGGAAAGCTAAATAAAAGTGCAATCCTGGTGAAGCAAATTATTATTATTTAGTATTTATATAGTGCCGCCATCTCCGGCAGTGAGGGATTAGTAGAGATGGTGGCGAAGGGGAGGACATAAGTGTAGGGGGAGGAATGAGTTTTGGGGAATTAAAGTGGCCATACATCAATCTCGGTTGTCAGGTGTGGTTATCACGGCATGCGATAACCACGAATGATAGACACGATGTAAACCCCGGCCGTTGTCCCTTCAAAATGTATTGTACCCCCCCAGTGCCTGTACTTTACCTGTCACACTGTCCCTAGAGTGTTCTTTCTGTATTTCCGCATTGGTGCTCCACCTGACCACTGGCGTGTGTGTGTGTGTGTGTGTGTGTGTGTGTGTGTGTGTGTGTGTGTGTGTGTGTGTGTGTGTGTGTGTGTGTGTGTCATCATTTGGGCTGAGGCTGCCATGATAACGGGCCTCAAGTTTGTAGTATCTACATCAGCATCCACAAATACTAATATCCAAACTGGGGTTAGTGGAACTGTAGTGACACAAAGGAATGTAGTAAATTCAGGAATCCCAATTTGTATTAAGGAGACCTTAGCTTATCCTGGTTTAACATCAGATACATTACTATATCTTTATCATTGGGGAACAGCCAACAGTGGGCACCTGTGCAGAATAAATGGAAGATACCCCATGTGAGTGGCCGTGGTCATAACAGATCAGTTGGATCCAAATAATGTCAATTAAGTGTATGAACCTAGGCAGGGACGGATCTAGGGGGGGCAAGCGGGTCTCTTGCCCCAGGCGCAGTTTGTTGAATTCTTAAAAAGGCGGCAAAATGTGGGTGGGAAATGGCATTTTAGGCGCCAAAACCTGACCTTGCCCCAGGTGCAACATGGGGCAACTTGGTCTAGATCCGTCCCTGAACCTAG